>NW_026647428.1:0-77132 GCF_950295315.1 Erinaceus europaeus | reverse complement strand
CAGGAGCTCCCTCTCTCCTTCTGTTCTGAGACCCTCATCCAAGTTGCAGCCTGTGGAGTGGAAGTGGCGGGGCTGCTCTGAATGTGACAGTTGTCAGCATTTCCGAAGCTTTGCCAAGTCCAGCCAAACGAGGGCTCTGCACGCCTGTATCCACGTATGTGTGCATGTGGCGTGGGCCGGGGGCCGGGGCTGCCAAGACCCCCAGACACACGCCATGTCCCAAACATCAACTCCAGGCGTCTGCTGTGGGGGGTCCTTGGGAGGAGGGTCCCAGACTCCCTTGAGCCAGTCCAGGAAGGAGAAGGACCAGCAGGTGGAGCAGAGGGTTCAAACACTGAAGCAGCAAACCCAGGCAGGAGAAATGACTCTGCAAGACCGGCCTGTGCACTACGAGGAGGGGCTGTTCTCAGACTAGCAGCGTGGACCCGGCACTGTGTCAGCTCATGAATCTGAGGGTGGCCGGTCCAGCATCAGCCGAGAAGTCATGATACACATATAATGGGGCCGGAGGCCAGGGAGGCGGCTGAGTGGGCAGAGCACATGCCTCAGGCATCTGGGGCTCTGAGTTTGGGCCTTGAAGCTGCATATAATGCTTTCCTCTCTACAAAAAAATTAATATTTTCTTTATTTTATTTTAATAAGAGAGAAACTCCAGAGCCCTGCTCAGCTCTGGCTGATGGGAGTGCTGGAGATGGAACCTGAGACCTCAGAGCTTCAGGCAGGAGGGAACCATTTGCTTTGTTCCCAGTCCCAAAACGAAAGTATTTTTTTTTTTATTTGAGTAACAAAAACAGCTGTGAGCATGCCTAAAACAGATGTGCCACACACAAGATGATCTCTTTTAAGAGTGAAACTACAGGGAGCTGGGTGGTAGAGCAGCGGGTTAAGCGCAGGTGGCTCAAAGCTCAAGGACCGGCGTAAGGATCCCGGTTCGAGCCCCCGGCTTCCCACCTGCAGGGGAGTCGCTTCACAGGCGGTGAAGCAGGTCTGCAGGTGTCTATCTTTCTCTCCCCCTCTCTGTCTTCCCCTCCTCTCTCCATTTCTCTGTTCTATCCAACAACGACGACATCAATAACAACTTCAACAATGAAACAAGGGCAACAAAAGAGAATAAACAAATAAATACTTTTTAAAAAGAGTGAAACTACAGGCACTGATGTTTTCTTGAAAGGAAAAATGCCAAGGAGATTCAGCCACGTGTGGGGCGCTCAGCCCTGAGCTGGTGCCGTGACCTCTGGTTCTGTGGGGCCACTCCACACAGCCCAGGGGCACCTCCATTAGGGCCATCTGCCACAAAACCATCCAGGAAGACAGACGGCCTGGTCTGCCTTTGAGTCTCTTGTGCCCTGCTTCAGTGTCTGCCTCCAAAGAAAATCTTAGACACGAAGTGAAGTGTAGAGGGGTAGAGCCAAGGGAGCAGAGGTTCAAGTTCTTACTGTCCATCTAGTGAACACGCGATCAACTGACACCAACAAGTCAATATTGTCTCGTAGAGTATATTAAAGAAAGAAAGAAAGAAAGAAAGAAAGAGAGAGAGAGAGAGAGAGAGAGAGAGAGAGAGAAAGAAAGAAAGAAAGAAAGAAAGAAAGAAAGAAAGAAAGAAAGAAAGAAAGAAAGGAGAAAGCACTGTCTCATGTGTCCTGGAGCCTCCCCTCCCCAGAGCCCTGCCCCACGAGGGACAGACAGACACAGGCTGGGGTGTGGAGCCACCTGCCAACACCCATGTCCAGTGGAGAAGCAATGACAGAAGCCAGAACTCCCACCTTCTGCTCCCCATAGAGAATCTGGGTCCAGGCTCCCAGAGGGATAAAGAGCAGGGAAGCTTCCAGTGGAGGGGAGGGGACACGGGAATCTAGTGGTGGGAGCTGTGTGGGATTGTGCCCTCTTATCCCACAATCTTGTCAGTCATTATTAAATCACAGATATTTTTTATTATTTTCTGTTATTACTAACGATCATCTTTAAAAGCATTGTTTCGAAGAACAGAGACACGGCTTCCACTTGCTGGCCTTGCACAGCTGCTGTCGTGACGCTGTCCCTGTGCTTCTCTGACCATCGCCTCCTGGCCGGAGCGGACCCTGGTCAGACTCATGGCGGGTTCTAGAGCCTGTGAAACAGTCAGAGTGAGAGCCTGGGCAGTGCCCAGATGATGCCTTTATCTCTGCATCTGCGCCAGAACTCTCTGTCTCTCTGTCTGTCTCTACCTCTCTCTCCCCCTCTCCCTCCCTCCCTCCTCGTTCTCCTCTCTCTCTCTTAATCTCTATCTCTCTCAATTTCTCTCTTGATCTCTCTCTCTCCTCTCTCTCTCTCTCCCTCTGTCCCTCTCTCTCCATCCTTCCCTCTCTCCTCTCTCTCCTCTCTATCTCTCCTCTCTCTCTCCCTCCCTCCCTCTCTTCTCTCTCTCTTTCTCTCTCTTCTCTCTCTCCCTCCCTCTCTCTTCTCTCTCACTCCCTTCTCTCTCTCCTCTTTCTCTCTCTCCTTTATCTCTCTCTTAATCTCCCTCTCCCTCCCTCTCTCTGTCCTCTCTCTCCTTCCCTCTCTCTCCTCTCTCTCTCTCCCTCTCTCCTCTCTTTCTCCTTCCCTCTCTCTCTCCTCTCTCTCCTCTCTCTACCTCTCTCCCTCACTCCCTCTCTCCTCTCTCCCTCCCTCTCTTTCTTTCTCCCTTCCTCCCTCTCTCTCTCCTCTCTCTTTCTCTCTCTCTCCTCTCTCTACCTCTTTATCTCTCTTAATCTCTATGTCTCTCAATTTTCTCTCTCGATCTCTCTTTCATTTATCTTGGATGGGGAAGCCCAAATATTTTTGTGCAGAGATAGGGGAATGTTCTTTTTTATTTTATTTATTTTCCTTCTTGTTGCTCTTGTAGTTTTTTATTGTTGTTGTAGTTATTATTATTGTTGTTATTATTGCTGTCATTGTTGGACAAGACAGAGAGAAATGGAGGAGGAGAGACTGAGAGGGGGAGAGAAAGACAGACACCTGCAGACCTGCTTCACCGCCTGTGAAGCGACTCCTGTGCAGGTGGGGAGCCGGGGGCTCGAACCGGGATCCTTAACGCCGGTCCTTGCGCTGAATGCCACATGCGCTTAACCCGCTGTGCTACCGCCCGACTCCCAGGAAAGCTCTAAAGATCTTCAATTCACTTCAAAATACCCTGGAATGTCTTGCAGTTGTGTATAAACTAATAGCCAGTTTAAATTTCAGTTTCAGATGCAGAGAGATTTCCTTTTTTATAATTTTTTATTAGTGATCTAATATTGATTTGCGAATCACAAGATAACAGGTGCACTGCTCCCACCCCCAGAGTTCCGTGTCCCCACCCTCCGCTGGAAGCCACAGCTGTCCTCCCAAGGCTGCAGACATGGGCTGACTGTCATTTCTACAACTATCTGTCTATATCTGTATAGATTAGCCCTTTTTTAAAAAAATGTCTTTATTGGGGGAATAACTTTTTACAGTTGACAGTAAATACAGTAGTTTATACATATGTAACATTTCTCAGTTTTCCACACAACAATACAATCCCCACTAGGTCCTCTGCCATCATGTTCCAGGACCTGAACACCACACACACACACACACACACACACACACACACACACACACCAGAGTCTTTTACTTTGGTGCAATACACCAATTCTAGTTCAGGTTCTACTTGTGTTTTCTCTTCTGATCTTGTTTTTCAACTTCTGCCTGAGAGTGAGATCATCCCATATTCATCCTTCTCTTTCTGACTTATTTCACTTCACAGGATTTCTTGAAGCTCCATCCAAGATCGGCTGAAAATGGTAAAGTCACCATTTTTTATAGCTGAGTAGTATTCCATTGTGTATCCAGACCACAACTTGCTCAGCCACTCATCTGTTGGTGGACACCTGGGTTGCTTCCAGGTTTTTGGCTATTACACATTGTGCTGTTATGAACACAGATGCACACAGATCTTTTTGGATGGCTGTGTTTATTTCCTGAGGATCTATCCCCAGGAGAGGAATTGCAGGGTCACAGGGCAGGTCCACTTCTACTTGCCCCTATTTTTTTTGCCTCCAGAATTATTGCTGGGGCTCAGAGCATGTACCATGAATCCACTGCTTCTGGACGCCATTTTTCCCCCTTTGCTGCCCTTATTGTTGTAGCCTTGTTGAGGTTATTGTTATTGTTGTTGATGATGTTGTTCGTTGTTGGATAGGACAGAGAGAAATGGAGAGAGGAGGGGAAGACAGAGAGGGGGAGAGAAAGACAGACACCTGCAGACCTGCTTCACCACCTGTGAACTGACTCCCCTGCAGGTGGGGAGCTGGGGTCTCAAACCAGAATCTTTACCCCAGTCCTTGTGCTTTGCATCACATGCGCTTAACCCGCTACGCTACCGCCTTGCCCTTTCTTTTTAAGGTCCCATCCTCTTCCTTTCCAAGTCACAACTACACCTGTTACTACATCCAAATGTCCCTCCTTTTTTCCTCTTCTCTCTCCGGGTCCTGATGGAGTTGGGGCTCAGAGCCCTCTGGGCATCTTCCCCTGACATTTCTCCCCTCTGGGAGTCTGGACCCAGATTCTCTATGGGGAGCAGAAGGTGGGAGTTCTGGCTTCTGTCATTGCTTCTCCTCTGGACATGGATGTTGGCAGGTGGCTCCACACCCCCAGCCTGTGTCTGTCTGTCTCTAGTGGAGCAGGGCTCTGGGGAGGGGAGGCTCCAGGACACACGGGCGAGGCATCTACCCAGGGAGGTAATTGTGGAACCATGGTAGTGGCAGGCAGATTTCCCTATCTCCATTCTAAGGCATTCCAGCAGCTACACCTCTCTTAATAGCTGATATTTTATGAGTGTCTTGATTTCCTTGTGAAATGAGCAAATTACTAATGAGTTTGGTCGATGCCATGAATCATCTCACTGTTGCATGTCTATGTATTGTGATTACAGAGAGAGAGATCTGCACAAAGAATACGCCAGGTTGAAGAAGCTCTCAAGAAATGTGGGTTTGCCTCTCTACAGAGCAGCAGTCTTTATTCCCATAGGCCCCTGCGCCTGTTGCAGATAATTCTAGTTACCTAATAACTCTTGAAGGGTAACAACTTCCTGTCTGTGGTTTCTGACATTTGCCTCTAGAAAAGTTTTTCTGGAAGTTGGTGAGAAGTGTACTAGCAGGAGAGAAAGTGTAGGTGCGCTGATTTTCATGACAGACCCTGAGGAATGCATTTATGCCTTCTTGGTAACCCGTGCTCACCTGACACGGGTTTCTGTGCATGTGGAAGCAGGGGATCTGAGACTGATTTTTAAAAGCTTTTTAATCTTTGTTTATTGGATAGACACAGACAGAAATTGAGAGGGAAGGGGGTGATAGAAATGGAGCGAGACAGACAGACAAGACTGCTTTCACTATAGCATAGCAGAAAGTGTCTGTCTATCAAAAAAGAAGCTGAAAACTGTGTATGATGAGGTTGTCCAGAGACAGTTTGTATCATTCTTACTCTGTGGCAAACGTATCGTTATTATTATATTGATGGTTTATAATAAATCAGTTGCTGACACATGTGCGACATTTCTCAGTTTTCTACAAAACACTCTCCCACAGCCCAGGGCCTCCTCCACCATCAGCACCAGATTTGAGAATGCCCCCCCACCCCCAGAGTCCTTGACTTTGGGGCAAGACACCAAACCCAGTCCACGTCCTGTCTGGCGTTTCCCCTTCTCTCCCTCCGGAGTAGGCCATCCTCACAGGGATCAGGTGGTGTCTCATTGCTGTCTTGATTGACATTTCTCTGATGTTCAATCAGTGACCGTGAGCATTTTTTCACGTGTCTTTCGGTCATCTGAATGTCAAGACACCTGTTCAGATTCCCTCCCCAGATTTTAATAAGATTCCTGGTTGGTCTGTGTGTGTATGTGTTGGTGAAGTCTGTGAGTTCTTTATATGGAGGGGATGTTCCAGAAAAGATAGCTTAGCATGCAGAGGCCTGTATTCAGCCCATGGCCTCATTATTCTGCGTGGCCAGCAGATAGCTCCTCAGACAGCTGTGGATGGGGCCAGAGCTCAGGCCACAGCCGGTCTGACATCTGATGTGACTAAGGTGACACTGCAGCCATGGGTCTGCTGAGCTTCCTCGGGTGCTGCTTGGAGAGAACTCACAAGCAAAGAGTGTCTGCTGGAAGAGAGCTATCAGGGGTCAGGAGGAGATAGCACAATGGTTATGCAAAGAGACTCTCGTGCCTGAGACTCCAAGGTCCCAGGTTCAGCACCCTGCACCATCAGCCACAGCTGAGAAGATAGATATCCAAGTTGCTGTATGCAGCAGATATTTCTGTTCCATGAGCTCCCCTCCAGCACCATCACCATTCATCCTCTTGAACAAACCATTGTACCTTCTGCTAATTTCAATTCCTTTGATGTGCCTTGTAGCTAACTAATGAAAGACGAGAGACCCCGTGGCCAGGCTGCACCACACAGGGCTTCTTCAGGCTGTGGGTCAGCTTAAGCTTCTCCGGACTCCTCAAGACCATACGTCTTAAGTCATTGTCTCTTAAGTCATTATCTCTTGTCCCTGCACTTACACGTGTGTGTATTTCAGTCATTCTCCCTTCACCTGATCTGTGGCGTGTAAATATCTTCTCCCACTCCATAGGATGGCTTTCTGTTTTGGCGATGGGATGGCCTTCTGTTCTTTTTCACTGTGCAAAGCTGTAAAATCCGATGCAGTTCCACCGACTTCTCTGTCCACTTTGCTTGTGACGCTGTGCCAGGGACTTGCACTCGTGCGATGCCAGTGGGCAGCTCCCTGCCCCAGTCTTCATTCTGTGAACGAGAGAGAGAGAGACATCACAGCACCACTCCAACACCCACAGACCCCAGCATAGTCCGTGGTGCTCCATTGTGGTACCAGGCCTCGAACCCAGGACACAGAGGACAAGTGCTCTACCACTCAGCCACAAACAGGGACCAGACTTCTCCCTCCTAAACCAGGAGTTTTTGTTCATTTGTTTTGTTTCTTGAGATATTTCACCGTTATGGGGAGAAGCCGCCTCAGCAGCCACCATGGTCTGAGGTGGTGAGCCCAGAGAGCACCCTGGGGGGGGGGGGTGCAGCTTTCTCTCCTTTTTTTAATTCTATATGTGAATTTTAATTTAGTAATCAAAAGGAAAAAAAGAACAAGACTGAACGTATTACATTTCACCATTATTTAAGCAAAGTTATTTTAATAACTTCTTTAGATAAATTTTTACCTTCTCTTGTATGAATAACTGGTCTGGAGAAGCATGGTGACTATCTTGTCCAGGAAGATAAACCACAACTATTTGTGTCTGTGATGATGTGTGTTTCCCTCTTGCTGATAACCTGTGAGTCTTTGTGTCCGCAGAATAAGGTGCTCTTTTCATTTTTTTTGGAAACCAGTCAGTGTTTATTTATTTACTGTTCAGATGATTACTCAACCAGCCCATATCTGTGACCTTAGGAGAACCACTGCAGTTGCCAGTGGAGACGATGGGAACACAGACCTCTGGTGGCGGGAACGGGGGTGATCGTATACCCCTGGGGTCCGGGTGGTCACACACCTGGCTGAAAGCACATGTCACAATGTGCAAGGACCTGGGTTTGGGCCTCCACTCCCCACCTCCAGGGGTAAAACTTCATGAAGCAGGGCTGCAGGTGTTTCTCTGTTTCTCTCCCTTTCTATCTCCCCCTTTCCTCTTGATTTCTGGCTGTCTCTATTCAATCAATAAATAAAAATAATTTAAAATTTTTCTCTTAAAAATAATTATACCCCAGCTATCCTACAATTTTGTGAATCAATATTAAACCACTAATAAAAAGTTAATTAAAAAATAAAATAAATGTTTAATTAATCAATTAATAAAAACTGTTTTCTTAGTAATTCTGGGAGAGGAGCTGGAGGAGGTTGGTGCTGTGTTGGTGAGGGGCAGACAGCGTTTTCTCTGTTTCTCTGCACATCCTTGAAACAGCGGGCCCAGGTGTGTAAGTAATTGCACCTGTGAGAGGTTATTTCAGGAAAGAAAAAAAAAAAAAAAAACATCTGTTCTATCTGGGGTCAATGTACAGACAAAAAGTTGATTAACATCCTGGTGTTAATACGAAGCAGGGAGTGAGAACTCTTAAGGCAAGAGAAGTAACACAGTACTGGTGTGGCAGACATGTGTCACTAAAAATCTCAGAGGGCCCACGTTCAATCCCCAACACCAACCCAGATATCTCTCCTCTCTCTTCTCTCTCTCTCTCTGTCCCTCGCTCTCTCTCTCTCATAAATAAATAGATAAATATTTTTCTAATATATTTATTTTGATGCAGACAGAGAAGTTGAGAGCGAAGGGAGAGACAGAGAGGGGGAGAGACAGACACCTGCAGCCCTGCTTCACTAGTTGTGAAGCTTCCCCCACTGCAGATGGGGAGTGGGGCTTGAACCTGGGTCCTTGTGCACTGTGATAGGTGAGTTCTACAGGATGCACCACACACACCCCCAGTCCCAGACAAATATTCTTCAGTGACTGGAGTACTAACTTTTTTATTGGGGAATTAATGTTTTACAGTCAACAGTAAATACAATAGTTTGTACACGCATAACATTCCCCAGTTTCCCACATAACAATACAACCCCCACTAGGTCCTCTGTTATCCTTCTTGGACCTGAATTCTCCCCACCCACCCACCTACCCCAGAGTCTTTTACTTTGGTGCAATACGCCAATTCCAGTTCAGGTTCTACTTGTGTTTTCTTTCCTGATCTTGTTTTTCAACTTCTGCCTCTGAGAGTGAGATCATCCCATATTCATCCTTCTGTTTCTGACTTATTTCACTTCACATGATTTTTTCAAGGTCCATCCAAGATTGGCTGAAAACGGTGAAGTCACCATTGTTTATAGCTGAGTAGTATTCCATTGTGTATATATACCGCAACTTGCTCAGCCACTCATCTGTTGTTGGACACCTGGGTTGCTTCCAGGTTTTGGCTTTTACAAATTGTGCTGCCAAGGAGAACTACCTTTTTAAAGTACCCTTTTCAAAAATAATGTATAGCCGAAATATTTCATTGATCATCAATTCTTTCTCGCTGTAGTTTTTCAAATTAATCAGTCTTGCTCCTACTTATGATGGAGAAACTGAGGCTTGGAGCCTGCTCAAAGTCTTGCAGACAAGGACTTCTCTGCCTCTCTGAAAGAAAAGGTGAACTTAACTGAGAAAATGTGAAAGAAAATATAAATAAATGGAAAATCATTTTCATGGGCTGTCAGTGTTTTAAATCTGCCATTTTCACAAAATGAAACAATGGATTCCATAAATCCCAATCAATACCCTAGAAGAATTTCAATGAAATGTGTTTAGCTGATTCTAAAAGGGTTTTTAAGTGGAGGAAATATGCAAGATGCTATTGAATTTGAAATGACCAATAAGGAAAACTATAATAAAAAATAATAATAATAATAAAAGCAACAGATAATAAAAAAGACAGATAATAAAAAAGCAACAGAGAGCTAAGTAACTGAAAAAATATCGGGATAACAGTGGTAGGTTGGGGCCCCAACGGAGACACTCTAGCTGAAGCCCTGAAATGCAACATCAATGTATTTGAAATTAATAGGGAAGGATGAACTGCTCAGTGAATGACTAGAACAATTGACTGTTGTCATAGGGCCAAATCAGATTATGCCTCACTGTAGTTACGGCAGAAAATCAAGACGGCCTTTCTATATAAATGTGGAATGAAAAAGATAAAGCACTCTAAGAAAACATGGTATTTCGATAGTTCCAGCTGGGGTGTTTTAAATAAATTGAGAGATCATGAGGAAAAAGACTATAAAGGGTTGTATTGGTTTGTTTGGTTTCATGGAGGAAGGACATCCAGAATCAACTAGGTCACTTACATTTGTCTGTGTGAGCCTGAAGGTACCCAGAAACGGGATGATTTTGTGAAAATCATAAATAAAAAGGCAAATCACCGATAAAAACAAGCAGAATAAAAGCAGATGCCGGACCCTGAGGGAAAAATAATGGTGAGAAAAGAAAATGTGTGTGCGCCAAAGACAAAGACCCACTTCAGATCCATGTGAGTGTTATGGTAGAAGGTCATGAGCATAAATACATTTTCCACAATGCAAAGGGCACAGATCTTATGAAAATGTGCTCAATCCCGAAAGAGAATCAAATACCAGACAAAATGAGGGCACTTCCGGGAGGCGTGTCCATGGAGTAACCTTAACAGACCACAGCTGCAGACTGGCCTCCCCGGGGACACGGAGCCTCCTCAGGTCACCTGCAGCCTCGGGCCTGACAGGTGGGTGTCACTGGGCCCCGCAGGGTCTACGGCTATGCGATTAATAGGGCCCTGAGACACCATGAAGCTGGTCGGAGCAGGTGTGCTGTGGGAAATTCTAAACCCTGGCTTCTCAAAGGGAAATAAGAGTCTATCCGCCGTGACTACAATAAGAACTAACTAGCGTCATTTCACACTCCTTAAAAGACTTCAAGGAACCATTCCCATCTTTTATTTTTAAATCCCTATTTCTCCTTGACCTGGAATCGCTAAGACTTTGTATTCCCTGATGTCTCTCCCCCCGGACCTCTTCCCCCATTCTACTGCCACTGCTGGTTTCAAAACGCAGGACTGGCTGCCCCTGCCATGTCCCTAGAGTCCTGCCCGCCACCCCTTTCTGCAGAGCTGGCTAAGCCATGGGGCTCCGGGGCAGAGGGTGTGGCCCAGGTCTGCGGTCACTCCTCTTGCTACGTCCTCCCTCAAGTCCAAGGCCTGAGCCCACGCCCTGAGTCACCATGGGTCCCCTGCCTTTGGGACAGGCTGACCTCTCTGTTTCCGAGGTGCAAGAAGTCCCCATCTGGGGCAGGTCACACAAGCCTGCATCCCCTGATCAAAGACAGCTGTTCTCAGCCAACCGCCGCTTTACCACCAAACCCCTTTAACTCTGAGCACCGCGGGAGCCGGGCCGGAAAGCCGTCCTGCCTCTCTGAATGGAATCAGCGTTCCCCCTGATGCTGGGGTATCCTGAGTAAGATGCTAATGGCCAGACGCGTGGCCACTGAGCAAGCTGTGCTGCATTTTGCACATGTGATAGAGAGACGGAGAGCGTCCAGTCTCACTGGATCCAGACACGATTCTGAGGGAGGGAAGGCTTAGGGCAAGCATGTATCTCAGACATCTACTGTCTTCAGTTACTAATTTCATCCTAAGAAAATAAATCACATGAATGTGTTTCTTATGGAAGAATAAGGGAAACCCAGTAAAACAAATATCAACAGAGGAGGATAAATAGATTATTTGAGTGGGATAATGTCAAATTCCTCATGCAAAAAGAATTCACCACACCCATATATTGGATCAATTCATGGATTCTGCAAATAGTTAGGCAGATGTGTGCGCAGAGGCCCAAATTATTTGCGCTAAGATTGTGTCAGGCTGACTCTGCAGTACATTGGCATCAGCCTTCAGTCTGGCTCAGGCTCTGGTGAAGCCAGCTCCCTCTATCATGACAAAAAAGCCCTTGACGATGCCAAACACCACAGCTCAGGCTGACAGAAATAGGGGGCCTGAGACAGTCTACTCACAAGCAGGTAAAATCCTGACCCAGTTTCTTTTCTTTTCTCTGCTTGTCTTTTCATTTTATCAATTTTTTAATTACCTTTATTTATTGGGTAGAGAGCCAGACTGAAAGGGGAGGGGGTGACGGAGAGGGAGAGAGACTGAGAGGCGCCTGCAGTCCTGCTGCACCACTTGCAAAGCTCCCCCTGCAGGTGGGGACTAGGGGCTCGAACCCGGGTCTTTGTGCATTGTAATATGTGCCCTCAACCAGGTGCACCCCCACCCAGGCCCCTCCCCCAATTTCTTTTTCTTTATTTTTTTAAATATTTTATTTTGCCTTTTGTTGCCCTTTTTATTGTTGTTATTGATGTTGTTGTTGGATAGGACAGAGAGAAATGGAGAGACGAGGGGAAGACAGAGAGGGGGAGAGAAAGACAGACACCTGCAGACCTGCTTCACCGCCTGGGAAGTGACTCCCCTGCAGGTGGGGAGCCGGGGGCTCGAACCGGGATCCTGACGCGGGTCCTTGCGCTTCGCACCATGTGTGCTTAACCCGCCAATTTCTTTTCTAACAAAAACTCTCACATTGAGCGGTGTCTTGGAATGTTAGAATATGAAGGGGGGTCATCACCTTGCTCTTCTTCCAGTTAATTCATGGAAATTGGAACAAACCATGTAACAGTGTGTCCGGGGAGATAGCTCAGCCAGTGGAGTGCACAACTTGTGTGCCTGTGGTCCTCAGCTCAGTCTCTGCTGACACAAACACTAAAGTGGGGCTCTGCCTTCTCCCTCTCTTTCATGTCATGCTTTCTGTTTCTTGTGTAAAAGGGATAAAATAAACCTTTTTTAATTTAAAAAATATATTTATTTATTTATTAGATAGAGACAGAGAAATTGAGAGAGGATGAGGATAGAGAGAGACTCCTGCAGCCCTGCTTCACCACTCATAAGGCTTCCCCCTGCAGGTGGGAACCGGGGGCTTGAACCCGGGACTTTGTCAACTGTGATGTGTGTGTTCAACCAAGTGCACCAGCACCTAGGCTCTAAAATAAACCTTAAGATAATAAAAATTGGGGTAGAACAAATGACGTCCAAGTTCACTCACATGTGAAGAATGAAGGCATGGGAACCAGGAGGTAGTGCAGCAGGTTAAGCACAGGTGGCACAAAGCACAAGGACCAGCATAAGGATCCCAGTTCGAGCCCCTGGCTCCCCACCTACAGGGGAGTCACTTCACAGGCGGTGAGGCAGGTCTGCAGGTGTCTGTCTTTCTCTCCCCCGTCTGTCTTCCCCTCCTCTCTCCACTTCTCTCTGTCCTATCCAAAAACAAAGACATTAATAACAACAACAATAACTACAACAACAATTTAAAAAACAAAGGCAACAAAAGGGAAAATAAACAAATATTTAAAAATTTTAAAGGAAAAAAAAGGCAGTCAGCGTGTGGAGAGGTACTCAGCGTGATGAGGGCCGGGGGCTGTTTCTCTCCTCTCTCGGTCCCAGGCGCAGAAGCCAGTCCACCGCCACACCTGCACAGAGCCTGGCCTGCAGCCAGCAGGGCTGAAATCACTCCATCAGGGCCTTGAGTCAAAGCACAGCTCAGATGCAGTGTTCTGAGCCTGCACAGAAGACCAGGACCCCATGTCCCCACAGGACAGGGATTGTGAAGGCTGGGAGGCAGTGTGGACAGGGGTCTTCACCCAAATATGACAGACAAGACCTACATACGGCTGGGAGGTGGTGCACTGGTTGAGCGCACATGTTATCATGCTCATGTACCTGGATTTGAGCCCCTGGTCCTCACCTGCAGGGGGGAAGCTTTTTGAATAGTGAAGTAGGCGGGAATGTGTGGTGGGAGCCTTTCCATGTTGTTCTCCTGATGAGAACATGGTGAATAAATTCCCCATAACATACAGACTATAAACGTGAGTTGTTTAGAAACTCACAGGACCCAGCAGTGCTGCCCAGTTTGATAGAGAAGCTGACTTGAACCCAGAGCTTTGGATCCTAGGGGAGTTAGAGTCTCTTTGCATAACCACTGTGCTATCTCTTCCCTAACCTGCTTAATCTCTTGGTCAGGAGTCAGTGATTAAGCTAAGAAGCCTACTTATAATTTAAAAAACCCTCAGGCTCCCATAGCCTACAGGGAAGAAAAAGAACAAAAGAGGCTTTAACAGCCTCAGTGCTCCAACTCAAGGATTGAAATAATATTGAAACAACTGTCAATTTACACAACTGTGAACTCTTTAAATACCTTACATAGACACAAGTCAATCCAGGCAAGAGTGATCAGTAATTTGAAAATTACTGAGACAGGAACATCATAACATACTATATAGAATGGTTAAACCAACAAGAAGAAATATTGGAGAAATGAACCAGGACAAAAGTCCAGCTAAAATCCCCCCAAATGTTGAAGCACAGAATAATGAGGTCCACAACCAAACACTACTTAAGGAAATAGTAACAGGAGTGACTAAAGAGTTTGAAATAATTGTCATCAGAAATGCAGAAACAACAAATGAGAATTTGGAAAAAAAAACACTAATTATCTCAAGGTCATTATAGAGCTAAAAGCTGAAATAGCTGAGCTAAGAACAAACTAGCTGAACAAGCTAAAACAGTATCAGAACAGGATAACAAATCGATGGACTACAGAAAACAGTAGAGGGGAAAGAGAACAGAATAAAGGAGGCAGAAAACAGAATTATTAGCAATATTGAGGACAAATTAAAGACAAAAAAGAAGAGATCTCAAAGGGATATTAAGAGATACTGAAAACAACAACAGAGATATATGGGATGACTTCAGGATAAATAATATACGCATTATTGGCTTACCAGAGGAAGAAAGAGAGGGAGGGGAAGAAAGCATTCTTCAGGCCATAATAGCTGAGAACTTCTCTAGTCTAGACAAGACAAGTCTATAAAAGACATAAAGGTTGAAGAAGCCCAGAGAGTCCCAAACAGAATTAACCCAGACTTAAAGACACCAAGACATATCATATTTAGAATGGAAAGGAATAAGGATAAAGAACAGCTCATGAAGGCTGCAAGAGAAAAACAAGGAGTCACCTACAGAGGAGAGACCATCAGATTAGCAGAAGACTTATCCACACAAACACTACAGGCCAGAAAATAATGGCAAGATATCTATCGAGTACTCAATGAGAAAGGCTTTCAATCAAGACTACGGTGTCCTGCTAGACTATCATTCAGACTAGATGGAGGCATCAAAACCTTCTCAGACAAGCAACAGTTGAAAGAATCAACTATCACCAAGCCTGCCCTGAAAGAAGTTCTGAAAGGTCTGCTATAAACAGTCAGACCACCATAAATGGGCCATATATCAGAACACTCTAAAACTCTAGAATTATGTTAAAATATCTTCAATCTTTGATATCAGTAGATGTCAATGGCCTGAATTCACCTATTAAAAGGCACAGAGTTGGAAGATGGATCAAAAAACACAACCAACAATATGCTGTCTACAAGAAACACACCTAACTCAACAAGACAAACACAGACTCAAAGTGAAAGCATGGAAAACTATCATACAAGCTAATGAGCCACAAGAAAAGTCAGGAGCAGCTATTCTCATGTCTGACCCAATAGACTTGAAAATCAAAAAAATTAAAAAGGATAAGGATGGGCATTACCTAATGCTCAGAGGATCAGTCTATCAAGAGGACTTAACAATCATTAATATCTACACACCCAATGAGAAGCCATCTAAATACATCAAACATCTACTGAAAGAGCCACAGCAATATATTAACAGCAACACAGTCAGAGTAGGGGACTTCAACACCCCACTCTCTCAACTTGACAGAGCATCCAGGCAGAAAATCAATAAACACATGAGGGAGCTAAATGAGAAGATAGATAAACTACAACTATTGGACATTTTCAAAGTCATTCACCTCAAGAAACTGTAATACACATTTTATTCAAGTTCACATGAGTCATTCTCAAGGATACACCATATGTTAGCCACAAAGACAGCATCAGCAAATTCAAAAGCATTGCAATCATCCCAAGCATCTTCTCAGATCACAGTGGAATTGAACTAACACTTAACAATACACAAATGATTAGTAATAGTCCCAAAATGAGGAAGCTCAACAGTACACTACTTAACAACTACTAAATCAAAGAGGAAATAAAGGAAGAAATCAAAATATTTCAAGAGTTCAGTGAAAATGAAGACACAAGCTATCAAAATATTTGGGACACAGCTAAGGCAGTACTGAGAGGGAAGTTCATAGCCACACAAACACATTAGGAAACAAGAAAAAGCACAGAAAAACAGCCTGATTGCACATCTTAAAGACCTAGAGGAAAAAGAACAAAGGAATCCTAAAGCAACCAGAAGGACAGAAATCACTAAAGTTAGGGCAGAAATCAATAACATTGAAAATAAGACAACCATACAAAAGATCAATGAAAGTAAATGTTGGTTCTTCGAAAGGGTGAACAAGGGAGTCAGGCGGTAGCGCAGCGGGTTAAGTGCACGTGGCTCAAAGCACAAGGACCGGAGTAAGGATCCCAGTTCGAGCCCCCGGCTCCCCACCTGCAGGAGAGTCACTTCACAGGTGGTGCAGCAGGTGTGCAGGTGTCTGTCTTTCTCTCCCCCCTCTGTCTTTCCCTTCTCTCTCCATTTCTCTCTGTCCTATCCAATAGCGACAACAATAACAACAACAGTAATAACTACAACAACAGTAAAAACAAGGGCAGCAAAAAGGAAATAAATGTTTACAAAAAAGAAAGCGTGAACAAAATCTACAAACCTTTAGCCAGACTCATAAATAAATCGGATCATAAAGGAAGTAGGACATATCACAACAGACACTACAAAAATTCAACATATCATGCAAGACTTCTATGAACCTGGAAGCTAGAGAAGCTAGAGAACCTGGAAGAAATGGATGGTTTCCTAGATACCTACAAACTTCCAAAATTAAATAAAGAGGAACTAGGTAATATGAACAGGCCCATCACAGCTAACAAAATTGGAACAGTTATCAAAATCCTTCCTGAGAATAAAAGTCCTGGACCAGATGGTTTTACAAATGAATTCTTCAAAACCTCTAAGGAAGAACTAATACCTCTGCTTTTAAAAGTCTTCCAGAAGATTGAAGACACTGGAATACTCCCTGCCAGCTTCTATGAAGCCAACATCACTCTGATACCAAAAGCAGACAGGGACACAACCACAAAAGAAGACTACAGACCAATATCTCTGATGAACATAGATGCTAAAATATTGAACAAAAGTCTAGCCAACTGGATACAGCAGTATATTAAAAAGATTGTTCATCATGACCAAGTGGGGTTTATCCCAGGCATGCAAGGTCAGTCTAATATATGTAAATCAATCAATGTGATCCACCACATCAACAAAAGCAAGACCAAAAACCACATGGTCATATCAATAGATGCAGAGAAAGCCTTTGACAAAATACAACATCCCTTTATGATCAAAACACTACAAAAAAATGGGAACAGATGGAAAATTCCTGAAGATAGTGGAGTCTCTATATAGCAAACCTACAGCCAACATCATACTCAATGGGGAAAAACTGGAAGCATTTCCCCTCAGATCAGGTACTAGATAGGGATGCCCACTATCACCATTACTATTCAACATAGTGTTGGAAGTTCTTGCCATAGCAATCAGGCAGGAGCAAGGAATTAAAGGCATACAGATTGGAAGAGAAGAAGTCAAACTCTCCTTATTTGCAGATGACATGATAGTATACATAGAAAAACCTAAGGAATCCAGCAAGAAGCTTTTGGAAATCATCAGGCAATACAGTAAGGTGTCAGGCTACAGAATTAACATTCAAAATTCAGTGGCATTCCTCTATGCAAACACCAAGTTAGAAGAAGCTGAAATCCAGAAATCAATTCATTTTACTATAGCAACAAAAACAATAAAATATCTAGGAATAAACCTAACCAAAGAAGTGAAAGGCTTATATACTGAAAATTATGAGTCACTACTCAAGGAAATTGAAAAAGACACAAAGAAGTGGAAAGATATTCCATGTTCATGGGTTGGAAGAATTAACATCATCAAAATGAATATATTACCCAGAGCCATATACAAATTTAAAGCTATCCCATCAAGATCCCAACCATATTTTTAGGAGAATAGAACAAATGCTACAAATGTTTATCTGAAGCCAGAAAAGACCTAGAATTGCCAAAACAATCTTGAGAAAAAAGAACAGACCTGGGGAGTTGGGCTATAGCGCAGTGGGTTAAACGCACGTGGCGCAAAGCACAAGGACCAGCATAAGGATCCGGGCTCTAGCCCCTGGCTCCCCACCTGCAGGGGAGTCGCTTCACAAGCGGTGAAGCAAATCTGCAGGTGTCTGTCTTTCTCTCCCCCTCTCTATCTTCCCCTCCTCTCTCCATTTCTCTCTGTCCTATCCAACAACAACGACATCAATAACAACAACAATAATAACTACAACAATAAAATAACAAGGGCAACAAAAGGGAATAAATAAATAAATATTAAAAAAAGAAAGAAAAAACAGAACTAGAGGCATCACACTCCCAGATCTCAAACTGTATTATAGGGCCATTGTCATCAAAACTGCTTGGTACTTGAACATGAACAGACACACTGACCAGTGGAATAGAATTGAGAGCCCAGAAGTGAGCCCCCACACCTATGGACATCTAATCTTTGACAAAGGGGCCCAGACTATTCAATGGGGAAAGCAGAGTCTCTTCAACAAATAGTGTTGGAAACAATGGATTGAAACATGCAGAAGAATGAAACTGAACCACTGTATTTCACCAAATACAAAAGTAAATTCCAAGTGGATCAAGGACTTGGATGTTAGACCACAAACTATCAGATACTTAGAGGAAAATATTGGCAGAACTCTTTTCCGCATAAATTTTAAAGACATCTTCAATTAAACAAATCCAATTACAAAGAAGACTAAAGCAAGCATAAACCTATGGGGCTACATCAAATTAAAAAGCTTCTGCACAGCAAAAGAAACCACGACCCAAACCAAGAGACCCCTCACAGAATGGGAGAAGATCTTTACATGCCATACATCAGACAAGAGGCTAATAACCAGAATATATAAAGAGCTTGCCTAACTCAACAACAAGAAAACAAATGTACAAACTATTGTATTTACTGTCAAATGTAAAACATTAATCCCTCAATAAAAAAAAAATTAAGAAAAAGAAAGAAATTGAGATGGGGAGATAGAGGAGAGAGACAGACAGACACCTGCAGCCCTGCTTTGCCACTCACAAAGTTTTCCACTGCAGGTGGGGACTGGGGGTTTGAACCCAGGTCCTTGTGCACTGTAACATGTGCTCTCAACCAGGTGCCCACCACCCGGCCCCTCCCTGAATACTCCTCCGACCCAGCTGGGTTGTCAGGCCTCAGCCTGAGGGCAGCCAAAGCTCCGGGATGTCTGATGTTCTGGCCTTTGTCGTGGAAGGGGCTGCAGTGAGACGCCCTCCCAGGGAAAGCAGTATTCAGAAAACGGAACGCCCATTGTAACAACTCCGCAGGTGTTTGTATTTCTTTCCTTTTCATTTGGAGCCATCCTTAAGCCCCCACACCTGAGAAAAAGGAAGGAAAGGAAAGGAAAAAAGGAAGGAAGGGAGGGAAAGAGAGAGGGAGGGAGGGAGGGAGGGAGGGGGGAGGAAGAAAGAAAGAGAAAAAAAAAGAGAGAAGGAAAGGGAAAGGAAGGGAGGTAGAGAGAGAAAGAGAGGGGAGGAAGGGGAAAAGAGAAGAAATGGAAGGAAGGAAGGAAGGAAGGAAGGAAGGAAGGAAGGAAGGAAGGAAGGAAGGAAGGGAGGGAGGGAGGGAAGAAGGACTGTGATGCATTTTCTCTTCCTCCTTTGGAGTGGAAGGAAGCCAGCTTGCAGAGCAGACTCTCATCTCCGTGGGTCTAAATCGCACGGCTGTGTCAAGCTCGGCCCCTCTCGTCACTGTCACATCTGAAAAGGAATAAGCAGGGGTCATTCATCAGTGGCCGCTGTTCACCCAGATCACCCCGCGCTGGCTGTCCCTCACAGCCGTCCACACCCACCTCCGCATTAGCAGGGCAGAGGGTCAGGGCCTTCTGGCATTTGGAATCCCAGAACCTCTGATTAGCACGATATTTGCATGTCCCTCTGTTCAAGGGTCGCCCCAGAGGCAGGAGGTGCTGTACAGTGCTTGGCCTGTGGTCTAGATGGTGACCCCTGAATTCAGAGCAGGGTGCATTGCGTCCCTGCTCTGCCTGGTGCTGATGCAGGGTCTCTTCAGTGACTCGGGCGAGCGCACTAACCCTTTGGAGAAGGGAAGCCTTTGACACAGGAGCACCATCCAGAGAGTTCTCTCCAGGAGATGAACAGTGGCCACTGAGACAGACACAGGCTGGGGGTGTGGATCCACCTGCCAACACCCATGTCCAGCGGAGAAGCCATGACAGAAGCCAGAACTCCCACCTTCTGCTCCCCATAGAGAATCTGGGTCCAGGCTCCCAGAGGGGGAGAAATGTCAGGGGAAGGTGACCAGAGGGCTCTGAACCCCAATTCCACCAGGACCCAGAGAGAGAAGAGGAAAAAAGGGAGGGACACTCAGAAGTAGTAACAGGTGTAGGGGTGACTTAGGAAGAGAAGGGGAGTCCAGCAGTAGCGCAGCAGGTTAAGCGCAGGTGGCGCAAAGCACAAGGACCGGCATAAGGATCCCGGTTTGAGCCCCCAGCTCCCCACCTGCAGGGAAGTGGCTTCACAGGCAGTGAAGCAGGTCTGCAGGTGTCTGTCTTTCTCTCCCCTTCTCTGTCTCCCCTCCTCTCTCCATTTCTCTCTGTCCTATCCAACAATGACATCAACAACAATAATAATAATCACAACAAGGCTACAACAACAAGGGCAACAAAAGGGGGGGAAATAGCCTCCAGGAGCAGTGGACTCATGATGCAGGCACTGAGCCCCAGCAATAACCCTGGAGGCAAAAAAAAAAAAAAGGAAGAGAAGGCAGGACCTTAGAAAAAATGGGCAAAATAGATATGAATACAGACAGTTACAGAAACAGTGCTCAAATAGTCACCCTGTATCCGTGCCCTTGGGAGAACCATTGTAGTCTCCAGTGGAGGGAAAGGGGGCCCAGAACTCTGGGGGTGGGAACGGTGTGGAGTTAGACTCATTTCTCTTTGTTTTCAAGTTTTATTTATGAAATGGAGATATTGAGAAGACCATAGGATAAGAGGGGTACAGTTCCCCACAATTCCCACCACCAGAGCTCCGCATCCCATCCCTCCCCTGATAGCTTTCCTATTCTTTATCCCTCTGGGAGCATGGACCCAGGGTCACTGTGGGATGCAGAAGGTGGAAGGTCTGGCTTCTGTCATTGCTTCCCCCGCTGAACATGGGTGTTGACAGGTGGATCCACACTCCCAGTCTGCCTCTCTCTTTCCCTAGTGGGGAAGGGCTCTGGGGAAGCGGGGTCCCAGGATATGTGGTGGGGTCGTCTGCCCAGGGAAGTCCAGTTGGCATCATAGTCACATCTGAAACCTGGTGGCTGAAAAGAGTTAAGATATAAAGCAGAATAAATTGTTGACTAGTCATAAACATAAAGGCAAGAATATTGCAGATGAAGACTTTGGGTCTCTGTTTTGGAAAAAGCTAGTAGATCTATTTTAGGTCTATTCCAAGGCGCCCATGACTTTACTAGTTTTTGCCTGAGCCTGACATCTGATATGCAGGTGACCTATGCTATTGTCTGGGGGAATGGTGTCATATTTGGAAAAAGGACTAGAGAGCTGGATCAGGGAAGACAGTAGCTCCCAAATTTAGGAAAAGTATATAAATATTGTTAACTGTAAACCACATCGATTTGATCTGGGGCCCATAGTCAGCACAGGAGCCTGTGTAACCTCTGCATCCCTGTAGAGCTGGGCTCACAGTCTGTGTTCACAGCTGGGAACATTCCAGGCTGAACTCATTTCAGGACCCATCTTCCTCGGGTGGTAGGTAGAGTATGTTGTCCAACCTCCCTTCAGAGAGTGGAACATTCCCTATCACTATTGATCCACATAGGGGCCCACAAAGGGGTCCATTATGTTGTTCCTGATGGAGGTGACCAGTGACAGTGGATAGAGTATCTGTTAGAGGTCTAGGCCCATCATGTCTGTGTGGGAATCCCAGGATCCCCTGACCAGGGCCCCAGGTGATAAGGTGGCCTGGTAGTGACCAAGGAGTCATTGTTAAAGTATGCCAGTCTCTGGCCCTTACTCAACTTTTATAGTCCTTACTTTGTCTGACACGGTGAGTTTTGGAGTGAGTGAGGGATGTGGAATCGGAGGTAGGTGAGGAGGGTGTCTAGGTCTACGTAGAAACTATTTTACTAGGTACTTTATGGTGTCTTCTTAGGTCTTTCTACTTGCTTGCTGCATTTACTGATTCACTGCAAAGTATTGTGCACATTTGCTTTAAGGTATATGTTTTCCCCTAACTTATGGACACATGTGCATATGCCCTGTCTCATGGGCCCTGGTCTATATCTGGTTTTTGAGGTTTGTTAAGAGGTGCACCACCCAAAATGGAATTAAGGGGTCCTATGAGCTAGGAAAGGTCTCACCAGAGTAATGAGCTGAAGGGTTGACATTCCACGCCTGACATCTCTGAACACAGTCCAAAGCGAAGCATGCCGAGGTGGTACTGGCTGCATTGATTAGGTTGGGATCAGCAGATGCAGTGTCAGTTGGTGTGACTTGAGAGAAGCACGCAGGATAGTGAGCCCCACACTAGAGGTTCCAGGACTGGGAGACAGATGGGCTTTATAGAGAAAGGAGAAGTTTCATGTTGTCTTGGGTTTAAGAAGGCAATAGATAGATATTTCTATAACCAAATTATTTGTCAAGTGGGTTAATTTTGGAAATCCAATTGTTGGGATTTGCTGTATCATGCAAGACCTCACCATATTTTATGTCCTTTTATGCTATTTATATATAGCTGTATCTTATAAAGCACCAGTTGCTTCTGTTCTCGCTAGTCTAAGCTTTTAAGAGATTTAATATTTCAAAGAACAAGTCATTACTAGAAATGTATTAAAAATTTGAGCCCACTGTAAAAATTCAATCTGATTACCAATTTGACGTTTTAAGTGTGTAGATTGAAAGAACATATACTCAGAGCAATGGTCTGTGCATCAAAAACTTTGAAACACTTGCTCCATTTTCCCCTCTCATGTTAATTAGTGATTTGTGAGACTATAACTTAAGAGGAGTGTATATTAACACCATTCCCACCTCCAAAGATCTGTGTCCCTCTCTCCCCCCAACCCGCAGTGAAGTTGAACACCCACCCTCACCCTCCACCCAGAGATGCTTACTTTGCTGCCCTACTCCAAACTCAGTCAGATCCTGCCTGGAGTTTCCCTTTCTGTTCTTCTTTCTCAACTTCTGTTGATGAGTGGGACCATCCCATACTCGTCTTTGTCTTTCTGACTTAGCTCACTTAACATAACTCCTTCTAGCTCTGTCCAAGACGGGTCAGAGAAGGTGGGTTCATTGTTCTTGATAGTTGCATAGTATTCCACTGTGTATCTAGACCACAGCTTTCTCAGCCACTCATCTGTTGTTGGGCACCTGGGTTGCTTCCAGATTTTGGCTGTTACAAATTGTGCTGCTGTGAACACAGGTGCACACAGACCTTTTTGGTTGGGTGTTATGGAGTCCTTGCGATATATCCCCAGGAGAGAAATTACTGGGTCTTAGGGCAGGTCCATTTCTAGCCTTCTGAGAGTTCTCCAGACTGTTCTCCACAGAGGTTGGACCAATTTACATTCCCACCAGCAGTGCAGGAGGGTTCCTTTGTCCCCACACCCTCTCCAGCATTTGCTGCTGTTACCTTTTCTGATGACTGACATTCTCACAGGAGTGAAGTGATATCTCAATGTTGTCTTTATTTGCATTTCTCTGACAATCAGTGACTTAGAGCATTTTTTCATGTGTTTCTCAGCCTTTTGGATCTCTTCTGTAGTGAATACTCTGTTCATATCCTCTACCTATTTTGGGGTGGGATCATTTGCTTTTTATTGCTAAGTTTGGTGAGTTCTTTATATATGTTCGTTATTAGCCTCTAGCCTGATGTGTGGCATGTGAGGGGTCTCTTTGTTTGTGTGATAATTTCTTTGGCTGTGCAGAAGCTTTTCAATTTAATGTAGTCCCATTGATTTGTTTCTGCTTTAGTCTTCCTTGCAGTTGGGTTTGTTTCATCAAAGATGTCCTTGAGGTTTAGGTGGGAAAGTATTTCACCAATGATCTCCTCTAAGTATTTGATAGTTTCTGGTCAAACATCCAGGTCCCTGATCCATGCAGAGTTGACTTTTGTTTCTGGTGAGATAAAGTGGTTCAGTTTCATTCTTCTGTATGTTTCAACCCAGTTTTTTCAGCACCATTTATTGAAAAGAGCCTCCTTCCTTCATTTAATACTTTGGGCCCCTTTATCAAAAATTAGATGTTCATAGGTGTGGGGGTTAGTTCTGGGCTTTCATTTCTGTTCCACTGGTCTGTGTGCCTATTTTTATTCCAGTACCAGGCTGTTTTGATGATGATGGCCTTATAATATAGTTTGAGATCTGGGAGTGTGATGCCTCTACTTCTGTTTCTCTTCCTCAAGATTGTTTTGGTGATTCTAAGTGTTTTCTGGTTTCACATAAATGATTGTAATTTTTGTTCTATTCTCTTAAAGGAACTTGGTGGGACTTTGATGGGTATCACATTGAATTTGTATATGGCTCTGGGTAGAATATTTATATTGATGATATTAATTCTTCCAATCCATGAGCATGAGATATGTTTCCATTTCTTGGTATAATTTTCTATTTCTTTGAATAGTGACTCATAGTTTTCGGTATACAAGTCTTTCACTTCTTTGGTCTGGTTTATTCCTAGGCATTCTGTTGATTTTGCTACAATATTAATGGGAGTGATTTCTGGATATCCTCTTCTTTAGACTTACTTTTTGCATAAAGAAATGCCACTGATTTTTGTACATTGATTTTGTAGCCTGACATCTTGCTATATTGCCTAATAACTTCCAATAGTTTTCTGCTGGATTCTTTAGGTTTTTCTATGTATACTATCACATCATCTGCAAATAGTGAGACTCTGACTTCTTTCCTTCCAGTCTGTATTTCTTTGATTCCTTTCTCTTGCCTGATCGCTATGACAAGAACTTCCAGCACTGTGTTGCAGAGTAATGGTGACAGTGGGCAACCCTGTCTAGTCCCCAATCTGAGGAGGAATGCTTTCATTCTGTCCATTGAGTAGGATGTTGGCTGTAGGTTTGCTGTTTCTTTAGATGGACAGATTTATTATCTTGAGGAATTCCCCATCTATTCACATTTTTGTAGTGTTTTGAGCATGAATTTGTGTTGGGTTTTGTCAAAAGATTTCTCTGCATCTATTGAGATAATCATGTGGTTTTTGGTTTTTCTTTTATTGATGTGGTGAATAACATTGATTAGCTTACGTATATTGAACCAGCTTTGCATTCCTAGGATAAATCCTACTTGGTTGTGATGAACAATCTTTTTGATATGCTACTGTATCCAGTTGGCCAGAATCTTGTTCAATATTTTGGCATCTAGGCTCTTCAGAGATATTGGTCTGTAGTTTTCCTTTTTTGTTGTGCCCCTATCTGCTTTTGGTATCAGGGTGATGTTGGCTTCATAGAAGGTGGAAGAGAGTATTCCTGTTTCTTTGAAGAGCTTTAGAAGTACAGGTGTTGGGGGAGTTGGGCGGTAGCACAGCAGGTTAAGCACAGGTGGCGCGAAAGACAAGGACTGGCGGATCCAGTTTGAGCCCCCAGCTCCCCACCTGCAGGGGAGTCGCTTCACAAGCGATGAAGCAGGTCTGCAGGTGTCTGTCTTTCTCTCCCCCTCTCTGTCTTCCGCTCCTCTCTCCATTTCTCTCTGTCCTATCCAACAATGGTGACATCAATTATTACAACAACAATAAAAAAAACAACAAAGGCAACAAAAGGAAAAATAAATAAAATTTTTAAAAAGAAGTATAGGTGTTGACTGTTTCCTGAAGGTTTTGTAGAATTCATTTGTAAAGCCATCTGGTCCTGGACTTTTGTTGTTGGAAAGATTCTTAATAACTGTTTCAATTTCTTTGTCTGTGATTGGTGCATTTAGGTTTTGTAGTTCTTCCTTGTTCAGTTTTGAAAGGGCATATGTTTCTAGGAATTCTCCCATTTCTTCCAGATTCTCTAGCTTGGTGGCATGTAGTTGTTCGTAGAAACTTTGAATGATTTCTTGGATTTCTGTGGTGTCTGTTGTGACATCTCCTCTATCATTTATAATTCTATTTATTTGAGTCTTCTCCCGTTTTTTTTAGTGAGTCTGGCTAAGGGTTTATCAATTTTGTGTAATTTTTCAAAGAACCAACATTTGGCTTCACTGCCCTTTTGTATGGTTCTGTTATTTTTTTATGTTGTTTATTTCTGCTCTAATTTTAGTGATTTCTGTCCTTCTGGTTGCTTTAGCGTCCCTTTGTTCCTCTTCCTCTAAGTCCTTGAGGTGTGCAGTAAGATCCTTTATTTGAGCTTTTTCTTGTTCTCTAATGTGTGTGACTTTATGGCTATGAGTTTCCCTCTCAGTACTGCTTTAGCTGTGTCCCAAATATTGTGATAGCTTGTGTCTTCATTTTCATTTGTTTCCAGGAACATTCGAATTTCTTGCTTGAGTGTCTCTCTGACCCAGAGGTTCTTAAGAAGTATATTGTTGAGTTTCCAATTTTTGTGACTTTTAGTAATTTTCTGTTTGTTGTTGGATGTTAGCTTTACTCCACTGTGGACAGAGAAGATGCCTGGGATTATTTCAATGCTCTTGAGTTTGTTGATACTGTCTTTGTGGCCTAACATGTGGTCTATCTTTGAGGATGTGCTGTGTGGATTTGAAAAGCGTGTGTATTCCAGTTTCTTGGGGTGAAGAACTCTGAAAATGTCCAGGAGGTCTAGTCTGTCCATCTCTTTGGTAAATTCTCCTGTTTTTTTTTGTTGACTCTCTGCTTAGTTGATCTAAGTGTGAGAGTGGCGTGTTGAAGTCTCCTACTGTTACCATATTATTATTGATGTATTTTGTAGCTTTTTCAGTAAGTGTTTGATATATTTAGATGGGCCCTCATTGAGTGCATAGATGTTAATAATCGCTAATTCTCCCTAATTGATACTCTGATCAGAGGGGGTGGGGATGGTGCCAAGGAGGGACTGGAACTCACGGCTTTGCAGCTCAGCATCTGCTAAGTGCTCTGTCCTTTCTGTCCCCCTTCCAGCTTACTTGTTGCACTTTCCTCCTTGGCTCAGCTCTGATCCTTCTCTTCCTCAAGCACTGACCTGGAAATCCTGCCCTCACTCTGTACCCCCAGCATGTAAGCAGCTGCTCTGCAGATAGAAGCTCAGGTGTTGGGAGTTAGGCGGTAGCAAGTTAAGAGCAGGGGGCACCTGGCGCAAAGCACAAGGACCGGCGTGAGGATCCCAGTACAAGCCCCCGGCTCCCCACCTGCAGGGGAGTCACTTCACAGGTAGTGAAGCAGGTCTGCAGGTGTCTGTCTTTCTCTCCCCCTCTCTGTCTTCCCCTCCTTTCTCCATGTCTCTCTGTCCTGTCCAACAATGACGACATCAATAACTACAATAATAAAACAAGAAGTGCAACAAAAGGAAATAAATAAATATAAGAAATATTTTTTAAAAAAGAAAGTCTAAAAGAAAATCAGATGTTGTCATGCCTCCATCTTGGCTCCACCCCCTAGACCCATTTTTTATCATTTTATAAATAAGTGTTAAATCA
Organism: Erinaceus europaeus; assembly: GCF_950295315.1. Lineage (NCBI taxonomy): Eukaryota > Metazoa > Chordata > Mammalia > Eulipotyphla > Erinaceidae > Erinaceus > Erinaceus europaeus. The sequence continues at coordinate 49,770 of NW_026647428.1, read as the reverse complement.
CTAATTTAAAAAAAATTTTAATGGGGCCAGGCAGTGGCACACCTGATTAAGCTTCACATTACACTCTGCAAGAACCCAGGCTCAAGCCCCAGGCCCTTCACCTTCACAAGTGGTGAAGCAGGGCTGCAGGTGTCTCTCTGTCTCTCTCGTCTCTATCTCCTCCTCCCCTCTCAATTTCTCTGTTTCTGTCCAATAGTGAGTAAATGATAATAAAATAAAAAATAAACAGCACAGTATGACAGCCCTCTCCCCACCGTGAACCGTCTGAGTGAAATATTCCGTGAGTGCTGCTGAGGGAGGAGGGCGGAGACTTCCAGAGGAATGTCTCCCCTCCATCCATACCCCGTGAGGGAACCCAAGCCTCCTCTGTCCTCTGTATTGACCCAGTCACCACAGGCAGGTGACACTCGGAGCTGGTGACACTCGGAGCTGGGGACACTCAGAGATGGTGACACTCAGAGATGGTGACATTCGGAGATGGTGACACTCGGAGATGGTGACACTCAGAGATGGTGAAACTCGCAGATGGTGACACCCGGAGATGGTGACACTCGGAACTGGGGACACTCGGAGCTGGTGACACTCGGAGCTAGTGACACTCAGAGATGGTGACACTTGGAGCTGGGGACACTCAGAGCTGGGGACACTCGGAGATGGGGACACTCAGAGATGGTGACGCTCAGAGCTGGTGACGATCAGAGATGGTGATGCTCGGAGCTGGTGACACTCGGAGCTGGTGACACTCAGAGCTGGTGACACTCAGAGATGGTGGCACTCTGAGGTGGGAACACTCGGAGCTGGGGACACTCAGAGCTGGTGACACTCAAAGCTGGGGACACTCAGAGCTGGGGACACTCAGAGCTGGGGACACTCAGAGCTGGTGACACTTGGAGCTGGTGACACTCAGAGCTGGTGACACTCGGAGCTGGGGACACTCGGAGATGGTGACACTCAGAGCTGGGGACACTCAGAGCTGGTGACACTCAGAACTGGGGACACTCGGAGATGGTGACACTCGGAGCTGGGGACACTCGGAGATGGTGACACTCAGAGCTGGTGACACTCGGAGATGGTGATACTCGGAGCTGGTGACACTCGGAGCTAGTGACACTCGGAGATGGTGACACTCGGAGCTGGGGACACTCGAAAATGGTGACACTCAGAGATGGTGACACTCGGAGCTGGTGACACTCAGAGATGGTGATGCTCGGAGCTGGTGACACTCGGAGGGCCAGGCTGCATCCCTTTGATTCCCGGCTCCTGCCTGATAGCTGTGGCGAGAGCTCCCAGCACTGTGTTGACAGTCACGGTGGCAGCCTTTCAAGCACCTGACCTGAGGGGAACTGCTCCCAGTTTCTCCCCCTTGAGCCTGAGCTTGGCTGAGTTTGGCTCAGAAGGACTCCATTAGGTCCAGGAAGACGCTTCTGCCTGGCAGTGCCCTGGAGACCCCATCTGGCAAACCGAGGACAGATCCTATGTCCCGAGACTCCCACAGTCCTCCCCCATCTCACCTGGGGAGAACAGGAAGGGACCCCCGCCCCCGGGAAGCCCCCCAGGCCCAGGCTGAGCAGAGCGGCCAAACAGCCGTGACCACACAGCCCACCCACACCAAGCCCTCCTGGGCAAGGGCAAGTGTGTACTCACTCCTGCTCCCGGCCCAGAAAAACTGAGCTGCCTAACAGAGACCGTGGTCGGGCTGGCTGCAAGCGTCCCCTTTCCTCTTCACGGGGGCTGAGGGGCGCAAAGCGAGTGGGGTGATGTGAGTGCAGTCTCCACTGTCTGCAGACACAGGCCCGGGGCCAGCTCCCGGCAGGCAGGGCCAGAGGACAGCAAGCCCCCAGAGGCTGTGGCCGCGGCCTGTGCTCCTGTGCCCGCCCGTGCTCCCGTGCTCGACTGTGCTCCCGTGCCCGCCTGTGCTCCCGTGCCCACCTGTGCTCCCGTGCCCATCTGTGCTCCCATGCCCGCCTGCGCTCTCGTGCCCATCTGTGCTCCTGTGCCCGCCTGTGCTCCCGTGCCCGCCTGTGCTCCCGTGCCCACCTGTGCTCCCGTGCCCATCTGTGCTCCCATGCCCGCCTGTGCTCCCGTGCCCGCCTGCGCTCCAGTGCCCATCTGTGCTCCCGTGCCCGCCTGTGCTCCCGTGCCCATCTGTGCTCCTGTGCCCACCCGTGCTCCCGTGCCCACCTGTGCTCCCGTGCCCGCCTGCGCTCCCGTGCCCACCTGTGCTCCTGTGCCCACCTGTGCTCCCGTGTCCACCTGTGCTCCCGTGTCCACCTGTGCTCCCGTGTCCACCTGTGCTCCCGTGCCCGCCTGCGCTCCCGTGTCCACCTATGCTCCCATGCCCACCTGTGCTCCCGTGCCCACCTGTGCTCCCGTGCCCGTCTGTGCTCCCGTGCCCGTCTGCGCTCCCGTGTCCACCTGTGCTCCTGTGTCCACCTGTGCTCCCGTGTCCATCTGCGCTCCCGTGCCCGTCTGTGCTCCCGTGCCCGTCTGTGCTCCCGTGCCCGCCTGTGCTCCCATGCCCGCCTGTGCTCCCGTGTCCGTCTGCGCTCCCGTGTTCATCTGCACTCCCGTGCCCGTCTGTGCTCCCGTGTCCATCTGTGCTCCTGTGCCCACCTGTGCTCCCATGCCCTCCTGTGCTCCTGTGTCCATCTGTGCTCCTGTGAACACCTGTGCTCCCGTGTCCATTTGCACTCCCGTGCCCGCCTGTGCTCCCGTGTCCGTCTGCGCTCCCGTGTCCATCTGTGCTCCCGTGCCCGCCTGTGCTCCCGTGTCCGTCTGCGCTCCCGTGTCCATCTGTGCTCCCGTGCCCGCCTGTGCTCCCGTGTCCGTCTGCGCTCCCGTGTCCATCTGTGCTCCCGTGCCCGCCTGTGCTCCCGTGTCCGTCTGCGCTCCCGTGTCCATCTGTGCTCCCATGCCCGCCTGTGCTCCCGTGCCCGCCTGTGCTCCCATGCCCGCCTGCGCCCGCAGCCCACCAGGCAGGCCGCTTTGCATTTACCAAGACCACACGAGGGCCCAGGGTGGGGGGGCTGCCCTGCCGTCTGCGTGTCCCAGGTTCAAGCCCCAGCCCAGCCGAGAGGACTAAGTGGGCGCAGTGGAAAGTGTGTGCTTGAGGTGAGGAGAACCGAGCAAAACTGAGACAAGGAACCGTCGTGATGAAAGCGCCAGTCAGGTCTGGACATCCTCAGTCCAGGTGCTCTGTTTCTCTTTTATTTTAGAAGGATTTGTCAAGGGGCTGATTTGTACAGGAAAGCTGAAGAAAGACTGGCACGTGGCTGAGTAAACCAAACTCCTAGGAAGAGTAGGAGCAATGAGCTTTGATGACCGCGTGTCAGCAGATAAAAACAAGACTTCGCAGCTGAGAAAACAACTTGCAAAGCGGTTAATCTGTGTGTCCACCTGCCCTGGACATTGCGCAGGAGAAGTGCGGACGCTCCTCCTTCTTTCCTTGTTTTTAGTTTGTTACTGCTATTCATGTGGCGCGTCTGCCACCTGGTGGCCTGACAGCACAGCTGCAGGGGTGTCCTGGGCACAAGGAGGGGGGGGTCTTCAGCTCACGGCCAGTCCTGGCAGGTGTGGCCTCTGGGCCTTGGGGCTCAGCCCTGCCCCTCTGAGGGGGAGAAACCTGCAGCAGGTGAGGCCCAGGCACTGGTGCTCTGCGTTCTTGCTCTCTCTCCTTTTTCTTTCTTAAAAAAACAATGCTAAATGGGAATCTGGGGAATGTTATGCATGTAAAAAAAAAAGAAGTAGAAACACAAAGCAGAAATTGACTGAGTTTGGAGTATGGCACCAAAGTAAGAAAGCAGAAGTACACTAGAGTTTGCAGTGAGTACCTCCCTAATACTTCCTCTCCACTTTTCCAAGCTTTGGGTCCATGATTGCTCAACAATTTGTTTGGCTTTGTATGTTAACTCTCTTTTTAGTCACCAGGTTCCAGGTGTCATCAGGATGCCGGCCAGACTTCCCTGGATTGAAGACACCACCAATGTGTCCTGGAGCTCAGCTTCCCAGAGACCCATCCTACTAGGGAAAGAGAGAGGCAGACTGGGAGTATGGACCGACCAGTCAACGCCCATGTTCAGCGAGGAAGCAATTACAGAAGCCAGACCTTCTACCTTCTGCAACCCTCAATGACCCTGGGTCCATGCTCCCAGAGGGATAGAGAATGGGAAAGCTATCGGGGGAGGGGGTGGGATATGGAGATTGGGCGGTGGGAATTGTGTGGAGTTGTACCCCTCCTACCCTATGGTTTTGTTAATTAATCCTTTCTTAAATAAAAAAAAATAAATTAATTAAAAAAAAAAAAAACAATGAGGGCTGGGGCTGGGGGAACTGCACAGTTCTGCAAGGACTTTCCTGCCTGAGGCCCTGACGTCTCCGGTTCAGTTCCCAGCACCACCATCAGCCAGAGCTGAGCAGGGCTCTGGTCTGTCTCCGTGTGTGTGTGTGTGTGTGTGTGTGTGTGTGTGTGTGTGTGTGTGTGTGTGTGTGTTTAAAATAAAAATAAATAACCTGGGGCCGGGTGGTGGCGCACCTGGCTGAGTACATGTCACAGTGCACAAGGACCTGAGTTCAAGCCCCTGATCTCCACCTGCAAGAGGAAAGCTTTGCAAGTGGTGAAGTAGGGCTGCGGGTATCTCTCTGTCTCTCTCCCGTTTTGTTTCCCCTTCTGTCTCAATTTCTGGTTATCTCTACCTAATTAAAAATAAAGGTAATAAATGTTTTTAAATAAAAACTAAATTAAATTAATACCCATCCAACACCTGTGTTCATAGTAGCACAATGTGTAACAGCCAAAACCTGGAAGAAACCCTGGTGTCCAACATTACATGAGTGGCTGAGACAGCTGTGGTCTAGATACACCATGGAATACTACTCAGCTGTGAAGAAGGATGAAGTCACCTTCTTCCCCTCCTCTTGGATGGAGCCTGGAGGAATCCTGGGAAGTGAGATCAGCCAGAGAGAGGAGGATGAAGATGGGATGGTCTCACTCAGGGGCAGAAGTGGAGACATGAGAATAGAAGGGGAAACACCAAGCAGGACATTTGGCGTTTGGTGTCTTGCCCCAAAGTCAAGGACTCTGGGGGTGGGTATTGAGATCCTGGTGCTGATGGTGGAGGAGGCCCTGGGCTGGGGGAGAGTGTTTGGCAGGAAACTGAGAAACGTCACACACGGACCAACAGCTATATTTACAGCTGTAAGCCATTTCCTTCCAACAGGATTTTTAAAGTGGGCCACGTGGTGGTGCGCCTGGCTAACTGCTCATAGTACAGTGAGCAAGGACTCAGGTTCAAGCCCCTAGTCCCCACCTGCAGGGGGAAAGCTTCATGAAGGTGAAGCAGGGCTGCAGGTATCTGCCTCTCTTCCTGTCTTCCCCTCCTCTCTCGATTTCTCTCTGTCCTATCCAATAACAACATCAAGGGCAACAAAAAGGGAAAAATAGCCTCCAGGAGCAGTGGATTCATAGTGAAGGCACCAAGCCCCAGTGATAACCCTGGAGGCAAAAAAAAACCAAAAATAATAAAATAAATAAAATAAAATTATAAGTACTAATATAAGGGCTGGAGAGATAACTGGCCAGGAAGGCCACGTGTCTTGTCATGCACACACGGCCCAGTCAGGAGCCCAGCCGCCCTGGGAGCCCTCCCACCCCAACATGGCAGGAATCTCTGGTGCTGCCCGCCCCCACCCCATTTCTGTCTCTCTGTCTGAATGAAAAGGTTGGCCAGGAGTGGTCAAAGCACACAGGGGCAAAGTCCCGAGGCTGGCAATAAAAAGCTGACTGTCTGCAAGATTGTGAGGCTTCTGCTGGAGGTCGTAGGGAGGTGGGAAAGTGGAGACAGTTGGTGGTTGGTGTGGTGTGGGACGCTCCCCAGTTATCACAATCATACAGCCTATTTTATTTATTTTTAATTGTTATAATATTTATTTCCCCTTTGTTGCCCTTGTTTATTGTTGTTGTGGTTATTATTGTTGTTATTATTGTCCTTGTTGTTGGATAGGACAGAGAGAAATGGAGAGGGGGGAAAGACAGAGAGGGGGAGAGAAAGACAGACACCTGCAGACCTGTTTCACCGCCTACAGGTGGGGAGCCGGGGGTTCAAACCGAGATCCTTACACTGGTCCTTGTGCTTCGCACCAAGTATGTTTAACCCACTGCACTACGACCCAACTCCCTTTATTATTTTTAATTAGAGATAGATGATAGATGATAGATAGATAGATAGATAGATAGATAGATAGATAGATAGATAGATAGACAGCCCTGCTGAGCTCTGGCTGATGCTGGTGCTGGGGCTTGAACCTGGGGCCTCAAAGCCTCTGGCAGAAGAGTCTCGGGCAGAACCACCGTGCTGTCTGCCAGCCCTAGGAAACCTGCTTAGCCCCCAGCCCCTGATCACAGTGGGCAGGACGCCGAGTGGGGGCTGCCCCCTGGACGTCACGCCCTTCTCTCCGTGGCCCGCCCCTCTCCCACTGGCGCGAGCGGTGAGGCCTGGTGTCAGTGTGACAGGGTGTTGAGTGACAGGCTTCGCATCCCCGAGGGCGTTGATTCCCGAAGGACAAGCCCAGAGCAGCCTGTGGGCAGTGGAGGCAGGGAGGTCCAGCGTGTGTCCAGGTGGGTGCGGGGACTCCCCACGGCCTGGGCCTCTGCTGTCACCGTCTCTCCTGTCTACCTGGGCCTTCTGTCTCAGTGGGAGGCAGGACGGTCCCCTGAGGCCTCGTCCCAGACCCCCTCGTCCCAGACCCCACAGCCCAGGACAGACCACGAAGACGGCCACCAGCACAGCCGGCCTCGGCACACGGGCAGGTGTGGACAGACCACCGTCCTGCTCCGGAGCTCAGGCCAGCATGACTGGAGGCAGTGCGGCTGGGAGGGGTCAGTGCCCGGCCCCTGAGCCTCTCCCCCTGCCTCCGAGACCCCAGCCGGGCGGCTCCCACACGGGCGGGCTCTGCCCCCACGCGGAGCCCGTCAGGAAAGGCCACGTCCAGCTGTGGTGCCTGCTTAGCCGCCCAGCTCTGGCCCGTGCTGTTCACAGGGCTGCGGTCAGCCGGGGTCCTGGCCACGGTCACCCCTGCACAGCCCCGAGCCAGAGCAGCAGGGCTCACAGCAGGGAGGGTCCCAGCAGCTACAACACGGGTAATGGCTTCCGGATCAATTCCCAGCGCCACCTCAGCTCCCAGAACCATGGTCTGATTCATCCCCTCCCCTTTCATCAGATGAATAAATGCAGGAGCTGGCACCTGCAGGTAAAGCTCTGGGCTCTGGAGCACGGGGCCAGGAGCCTGGTTCCCAGCGTGGCACGGGCCAGGGTGACGTCCTGGTTCACTCTCCCATTTGTCACCACCTCCAGGGTTATCACTACAACTCAATGTCTGAGCGACAAATCCACAGTTCCTGGTGGTAACTTTTTCCTTTCCTTTTTTTTTTCTTTTATTTGATGACAGAGAGAAATTGAGAGGGAAGGGGAGATAGAGAGGGAGAGAGACAGAGAGACACCTGCAGCCCTGCTTCACTGCTTGTGAAGCTTTCCCCCTTGCAGGTGGGGACTAGGGGCTCGAACCCAGGTCCTTATGCATAGGAACATGTGAGTTCAACTGGGTGCACCCCACCCAGCCCCCAGTACCTGCTTTTTAAACTCTGGGTCTGGGGGCAGGGAGCACTGGGCAGAGTCCCCAGCTCAGCATCAGAAAGAGGGGTCTGGTCTGCGAGGTAGCCCACTGGGCAGAGTGCCTGTCTGCTGATGCACACGGCTCAGGGTCAGACACCAGCGCCACAGGCAGCTGCTATGGCACCAGAGGAGACTCCAGGACTGCGGGGTCGGCTCTGTTGAAAGGCAGAGAGAGTGTGCGTGGTGTCCAGCTCTGCCACCAGGGGCCAGGGGGCGGTCACCTGGCTGGGCAGCCCAGGGCCTGACACACCCAGCTCAGTCACCTGGCACCAAGGCAAAGTCACCTGCACAATTCACCCATTGGGATGAGAGAGAGAGGGAGGGAGAACAAGACAGGAGAGAATAGAGAGAGAGGAGAGGAAACAGAGAAAGGAGAGGAGAGAGTGGAGACAGAAGAGACACAGAGAGGAGAGAGACAGAGAAAGCAAGAGGAAACACAAAGAGGACACATCAAGAGTGAAGACAGAGAGAGAGAAAAGATAGAGGAGAAGGGAGAGAGAGAGAGGGAAGAGAGGAGAGAGGGAGAGAGAGGGAGAGAGAGATTGCAGGCCCTGGGCCCAAACCCCAGCGCCACCTGTGAAGGAGCAGGGCTCTGGCCTCTCGCTCATGAGAAATGGAGGTTGAAACCCGGTCTTGGCCCCTCGAGCCCTCAGGGTGAGGGCTCCTCAGCCTGTGAGGCAGCCAGGCCTGGGACCCTCGCCGCGCTCGCTGCACAGGGCCTGTCCCCACCTGACAGAGCGGAGTGTCTGGCAGGAGAGCCAGCTGTGCTAGGTCTGTGCACTCCCAGTAAAAGGAAAGAAAACAGTCACCAACTCCAGCAAATGAAAAGATAAGGGAGGCAGTCGGCTGCAGGCACCCTCGGTTAAGCACACATAATACAAAGCACAAGGACCCAGGTTTGAGCCTTCAGTCCCCACCTGCAGAGGGGAAGCTTCACAAGCGGTAAAGCAGGGCTGTAGGTGTCTCTCTCTCTCTCTTTCTCTCTCTCTCCCTATCTTCCCCTCCTCTCTCAATTTCTTTCTGTCCTATCCAATAAAATGGAAAAAACAGCCTCCAGGAACAGTGGATTTGTAGTGTGGGCACGGAACCCCAGTGACCCTGGAGAAAAAAAAACAAACAGGTGGGCCAGGTGGGCCAGGTGGGATTGTGAGCTGGGTGGTGTTAAAAAGCAATAACTCTAGAATTGCTTTAAGTAAAATTTTAAGCATGAGTTATAAGTATAGTTGCTTTTCTGCCTGCAGTGGAAAAGTCCTGTACCTCTCATTTATGAAAAAAGGGGCTAGACAAAACCCACAAACCAAGATGTAAGCCACCTGTTGTTTGTCTTAAAGAGAATAGCTCGCCTAACCAAGTCCTTGAAACCCAACCACTTGCTCAAGGTCGAGGGAGCTGATAGCCCGGTGGTCTTAGCTGACAACGAGAAAGTGTGGTGACCCTATTTTGCATCAAGGCTTGAAATTAGACAATTCTTATAGGCTGGTTAGGGTATTGCAATGTCTGAAATGATTGGATCCTGTGTTTTCTGTAAAATGCTATTGAGTGTGTGATAGAATTCTAGTTTTGCATATTCCCCACCCAGAATGTACTCTGGAATCCTATAACTTGTGTGGTTTGAGCCTTGTTCAGGGTTGAGCTGGTGGACTGCTGTCAGTCACCTCTCGGCCCGGATTCAAATTCGTGAATAAACATCTTTTGCTTCCTTGCAGTGGATGGTGGTTTGATTTTGCTCGCTAACAGGTGGGGTATGGGCCTCACAGGTGAGGGAGCCAGGACAGAGCCCCTGGTTCCACACAGGACCCCTACAGTGCCGGGGGGGAGACTGACTGGGGAGGAGGCAGCTCTTCTCTCCTGCCATCTGTATCTTTTTTTAAAAAAGGGGCTGTTACACATCGTGCTGCTGTGAACACAGGTGCACACAGATGTCTCTGGATGGGTGTGTTGGGTTCCTCAGGGTCTGTCCCCAGTAGAGGAATTGCAGGGTCACAGGGCAGGTCCCCTTCCAGCCTTCTGAGAGTCTCCAGGCTGCTCTCCACAGGGGCTGGACCCAGTGACATTCCCACCAGCAGTGAGGAGGCTCCTCTGTCCCCACAGCCTCTCCAGCCTGTGTTGTCACTGTCCTTTCTGATGTGTGACCTTCTCTCATGAATGAAGTGGTGTCTCGTTGTCTTTATTTGTATTTCTCTGACCGCCAGTGACTTGGAGCATTTTGTTATGTCTGTTGGCCTTTTGGAACTCTTCTTTGTCAACTCAGGTGTCCAACAACAGATGAGTGGCTGAGAAAGCTGTGGTCTAGATACACCATGGAATACTACTCAGCTGTGAAGAAGGATGGAGGCACCTTCTTCACCGCCTCTTGGATGGAGCCTGAAGGAATCCTGGGAAGTGAGATCAGCCAGAAAGAGGAGGATGAAGATGGGCTGGTCTCACTCAGGGGCAGAAGTGGAGACATGAGAAGGGGAAACTCCAAGCAGAACGTGGACTGGGTTTGGTGTCTTGCCCCAAAGTCAAGGACTCTGGGGGTGGGGGGCTTTCAGGTCCTGGTGCTGATGGAGGAGGAGGCCCTGGGCTGGGGGAGAGTGTTTGGCAGATGCCTGACTTGGTGAGATGAGAAACGGTGCCTAGGTGCCAACCACTGGGCTGAAAACCATTAACCCCACAATAACAAAATAAAGAAAGAAGTTGCCCTGAAGCAGTCACACTGCAGACACATGAGACCCCAGAGGCAGAAATAATTTCAGGGTCCTGGTGTCCACAACAGACTTGAAAACAATCGGCCACCAACCCCCCATCTGTGGAGCCCAGCTGGACTTTGCTCAAGAGCCACACCAAGCTCCCAATGGCTCGAGAAATTCCAAGATGCCTTTTATTTCCAATTCCAACAGAATGAATATGCTTTATCTAAATATCTTCACACCACTGAAACATTATTTTTTCCAGAAATAGAGTTAAATACATTGATCTAGTTACAAATTCTAATATAAAGAGTACAAAATATAATGTTATAAATTGTATTTTTAAAAAAAAAAAAAAAAGAAATACAAATTCTATGGTCTTTTGCATTTTACGGCCTCAAAGCATAGTCAGCAAAGGAGTCGGTAAGGAATGGACCTGCACTCGGCCCCCACCCGGGAGACGCCCGCTCACGGGGCCAATGCAGTGGAACCCAGGCCCGCTCTCGCCATGCAGGGAAGCAGTGAGTGAGAAAGGGCCCGTGCGGCCCTCCTGAGTCCATCCAGGGCTGACCATCAGGGCTGACCCTCCAGGGCGGGGAACAGCCACTTGTCAGGAATGTCGGAGAAGTGGCAGGAGTTCCCGTAGCATAGCTACTCTGTGACCAGAGACAGGCCGCCGCCCACAGGCAGTGGGCAGAGGCCCAAGGAAGGTTCTAGAAAGACAAAGCCAGTCCCCTGCCGCGGTTCCCCCAGGCCACTGCACCCTACGGGGACACTGGCTCTGGCCACCCCGGGACCCATCCCTGCACCCATCTGTAAACCACAGCCATTCTTGGTTTAAAAAAATAAGCATCATCCGTACAAGGCTCCGGGGACAAAGCAGCAGGGCGCAGGGGGCTTAAAGCATTGGCTACGTTCCTAGACCCCAAAGATAAAAGGCACCGAGCTGGGCACCTGTGCCCCACCCCCCCAGCCTCCTTCACCTGAGACACAGTCTGGCCTCCCTGGGACTGGCCGCCAGCAGAGGACAGACAGACGGCCAGCAGGCACCCGCCCCAGGGGTGGGCAGAGTGCAGTGCTGAGTTGAGGAGTAGGAGTGCAGAACCTGAAGGAGCCTGAGGACCCTCAGGACCTCGGGGACGCAGGCTGGGGGGCTGGGGCAGGGCAGGGCAGACAGAAGTGGTGGTGCCTGTGTGGACAGGCCCTTCCCAGTCAGCAGACGGCAGGTGGCAGAGGTAGTAAGTAGAGTCTGACAGTGGGGGGGGGGGGTCATGCACAAGTGACCCCCCCAAAGCTGAGGGAAACCATCTGACAGGGGCAGGGGCAGGGGGGACGTATCAGCTAAATAAATAAGAGAACACTCATCTCGTTAAATACTAGGGTCAAAGCGGTGTGGAGCCACAAAGGAAGCCGGACAATACCGCATCCTGTCAGGCCGGGGAGCCGCAGGGCTGGGGGGTGGTGTTCCCAGGGGCCCGGGGAGCAGGGTCCACCAAGCTCACAAGAGGGTGGGCCGGACGTTGGTGGACAGGTGCCTCTGCAAGCCCGTGCACAGGCAATGTGGCTCAGGTGACTTTGTCCTTCAGGACAGTAAAGCAGAGTCCCGGCCACAGGCCCCAAACAGAGCACGTCTGGCTTCAGGGTCTCAGGAAACGTGCGTGAGAGGTGGCACCAACATCCCCGCTCACGTATGCGTTCTCACAGCACACGCGTGACACGGGAGCCTACGGAGTCACCAACTGCAAGTGCTACAAAGTGCCTGGACCCCTCGAGTAATTCAGCCCAGTCACAGGAAGCCAGAATAGACATGAACTAAAAGTTACAACAGCAACGGGGACCATGCAGCCTATCACGGCCACAGGAGAAGCACACTGGGGTGTGTGTGCGTGTGCGTGTGTGCGTGTGTGCGTGTCTGTGTGTACTCCCACACCCGCCTTGATATCAGAAGCCCCTGGTGTAGTAAATGGCACGAAGCCATCGGGGTCTCACGTAAACTGTGCTCTCACAAGGACAAAAGGTTAGGACGTTGTCTGTCTGTGTAAGATTATTGCTTTCTCTCTCTCCCTCTCAGAAAAAATACGCAGCATGCCCCTCTCTATCCCTTGCCCACCTTTATGAAAGTGTCACCCTCCCCCAAAAAAATAATAAAACAAGAGGGGCTGGGCGGTGGCGCAGCGGGTTAAGCACACACAGTACGAAGCACAAGGACCCACACCAGGATCCTTGTTCGAGCCCCCGGCTCCCCACCTGCAGGCGGAAAGCTTCAGAAGCAGTGAAGCAGGGCTGCAGGTGTCTCTCTCTTTCTCTCTCCCTCTCTGTCTCCCCCTCCTCGCTCAACTTCTCTCTGTCCTGTCCAATAAAATGGAAAAAATGGCTGCTGTGCCAGCACTGAGTCCCAGGGATGACCCTGGAGACAAAAGAAAAGAAAGAAAGAAAGGAAGGAAGAAGGAAGGAAGGAAGAAGGAAGGAAGGAAGGAAAGAAGGAAGGAAGGAAGCCTAGTAAAGCTTTTAAAAGCAGAAACTTCCACAGAATGTTTTCCATTCTCGCAGCAGTTCACGGTGGACAACGCATGAATCACGTGCAAACATCTGGAACGCTCTGAGAGATCCTCGCACAGTGTCCCGGTGGGTGGCAGAGACGGGGAGGAAGGACGCGGCTCCCGTAGGTGGGGGCTGGGGTGGGGGCACGAGAGCCTTCTCTGAGGACACTGCGCAGGGTAAGGGCTCTTGTCCCGGCCTCTCCCCGTCGCCAAAGAGGTATATCAGGCACCCACTCACAGCCCTGGGGAGCCCAGGACCCAAGGCATCCCCCACCTCGGGAACACCAGGCCCCGGAAGAGAAAGAAGCACCTCCTTTCTGGGGGTGGGGAACACGGGAGCAGGAACCCCGAGCACCAGTGCCCAGTGCCCGGCTGGCCTGGGCCCCTCACGCCTGCTCCGGAGTGCTTTCTGCTCTCTAACCCGGGTCCGCGCGGCGAGGGGCCATGGCTAGATGGGTGTCAAGATGGGCCCGGGGTGCAGCCGGTACAGAAAGGTCCTGAGAATCCGCAAGGAAACTGCTTAGTGTTCAGCCACCGGGGGGCTGGGCCCCGCTCCCACAGCCCCTTTACAGAGGTGGGAGAGAGGATGCGGGGGGGGGGGCCTAGGGAGACCCCAGAATGGAGCACCCTCAAAACACAGACTCTCCGGCTCTGGTCCCTGGCCCCCGCCCCACCCCTGGGCCTCAAGCACCCGCCCCCACCCACCCACACTCTGAGACACCCAAGGAGCCAGGGGCTTATAGGGTGTCATGGTCGGGTCCTCTGCCATGTGACTTTGCTCATGGTGGGGCCGGGGCCCGGCACCTCCCCGGACGAGGAGCTTGTCCAGTGTCTGAACCCACTTTGCACACAGCGGGCACGGGGTGGGGGCACCGGGCCAGACGCCAGCAGGCGTCTGCTCCAGGAGGCAGGGAGTGAGCCCGCCAGGCTCCGGGGTCCTTCCTCGGGTGGCCGGCCAGCGAGCAGGCAGGGACATCCGTGAGGAGACGGCAGGGTCGCAGGGCTCCGGGCGTCCGGGCGCAAGGCTCTGGCTCCCTTCACAAGCGGCACGGGCTGGGTGCCACCTGCTCAGAATGGTCTCTCCCCTGCAGGAGACAAGAGACAGAGAGGAGGGCTTACTTCAGCCCCCTGGGCTCTGCTGCCTCCTTGCCCTGGCCCACTGTGTCCCGCCCGCTGGGAGGAAGGGGCACTCTGAACCAGTGACGTCACTCCCCTGGGTGGTGAGCCTCTCTGCCCTGTGTGACCGGCTTGCACTGGCCTGTCAGGCTGTAAGGTCTTGGGTCCCCCCTCTGCCAGTCTGTACATATCTAAAAATAAATCAAATGGCTAAATAAATGCATAAGTAGCAGATGAAAGCGAACTGCAGGGCTGGAGGCCCGGGAGAAGGCGCAGTAGATAAAACTGTGGACTCCCCAGCATGAGGCACTGAGTTCTATTCCCAGAACCCCACAAGCCAGAGTGATGCTCTGGCCCTCCCCCTCCTCCTCCTCCTCTCCCCCACCTCTCATCAATTATGTTCAAAAAAACACCTGAACATTCTTTACAAACACCTTTAAGAAGGACTGAGATGTCTCAGTACCCAGCAGTTCAGCTGTCGCATAGCCAGTGCAAGTGCAGAAACAGACACGCCATGTTCTCTCTGGCTGGAGGACTGCTTCCAAGTGGGGCCTCGTTCTACAAAAGCGCCCTTCTGACTGGTCGGTTCATGGGGACCAGCAGCTCGTTATTTATTACAGCAACTCCACAAGGGGGTTGGAATGAACACAACCCATCTGAGAGGTCTGAGGGCAGGGGCAGCACCCAGCAAAGTGTGGGGGTCCAGTGGGCCGCAGCACAGGAGCTGGTGGCAGGGAGGGTGAGGGTGATGATACATTTTAGAGAGAGGTACACAGCCACAGTCTTGCAAAACAACATTTCCTCCCAGTAAGAAAGAGAAAGACAGTAGCCCTCAAAGAGAGAGAAAAACTTCTGTCTTGTGGCCCAGCAGCACCACTCTCGGCACTTATCCAGTGGACACTCAGACTCTCACTAGAAGGGACACTGTCCCCCGTGTCCACAGCCACTCTGTCCACAGCAGCCCGAGAGGGGACGCAGCCCAGACGCCATCCACAGATGACGGGATGGAGGAGTCACGGGATCCAGACTCCGTGGAATACTACTCTGCCGTCAAAACAGATGAGAGTGTGTCCTTGGGGACAAGCTGGATGGGACTGGAGGTGATGCTGCTTAGGGACATAAGTAAAGATGGAAGACGGCTGCCAGACGGTTTCACTCGTGTGTGGACTCTAGAGACCTGAGACACAGGAACTTGAAAGAAAAAATAAATAACTGAAGGAAGTGAACTGTTCCTAAGACTTGCACACAGTGCCCAGGGACATGGGTTCAAGCCTCCGGTCCCCACCTACAGGGGGGAAGCTTCACAAGTGGTGAAGCAGGTCTGCAGGTGTCTCTCTGTCTCTCTTCCTATCTCCCCTCCCCTCTCAATGTCTGCCCGTCTCTATAGAGTAAATAAATGAATAAAATAAAGCCTTGTGGGAAGCCTGCTGGCTCTCTGGGAGGGGAGGGTGGGGACACAGAGCTCTGGTGGGGCTGTGGTGTGGAGCTGGTCCCTGCCAGCTGACCGTCTTGTCACCCACTGTTAGTCACAAATGAAAAATGGGAAAATGAAAATAAATTAGAACTCCCTCTGAAAGCGCTGGGAATCCACTGTGGGAGTTTAGGCTGTGATACAAGCTATAAGCCGTTTCTGTCTCTGAAGAGACAGGCAGGAAGCCTCAACAGGAGCTGGAGATTGTTGTTCCAAAAAAGTAATAAACACAATAACAGGGCATCACGAGCAGGTCACAGCAGCCACAGAGGCTCAGAGCAGAACTCTGGACTCGCAAGCAGGACCCCAAGTCCCGCCCGGCACCACTGCACGGAGGGGAGTTGCGTGTCCTCGCCTCCATCTACCTGGGAAACGAATAAAAGGGCTTTTTTTGCCATTGATTTTCTTTTAATTTTATTACTGAGTCAATATGTATTAACAAAATGACAAGACAGCTGTCCCCACGCCCAGAGTTCTGTGTCTCCAGTCCCTCCACTGGGAGCCCCAGCAGTCCCCCAAGGTTGTAGCTATGGATAGGCTCACTGTCGTGTCTACAGCTGTCTGTCTGTATCTGTACATATTCACCCCCCTTCTTTTTCTGCAAGGGGGAAAACTTCAAGCCAGTGAAGTTGTTCTCCTGAGATGTTCAGGTCTCTCTTTCGCTCTTAATATTTTGTTTTTTATTTTAATGAGATAGAGAGGGATATACAGAGAGACCAGAGCCCTGGAGATTAAACCTGAGACCTAGGAGCCTCAGGCATGAGAGCTTCTTACAAAGCCATTATGCTATCTGCCCAGGCCCCCCCATTTTTCCTAAGGCCCCATCTCTCTTCCTTGCCAAGTCACACGTACACCTGTTACTACTTCTGAATGTCCTCCCTTTTTTCCTCGTTTCCTGGGTCCTGATGGAGTTGGAGCTCAGAGCCCTCTGGTCACCTTCCCCTGACATTTCTCCCCCCTCTGGGAGCCTGGACCCAAATTCTCTATGGGGAGCAGAAGGTGGGAGCTCTGGCTTCTGTCATTGCTTCTCCGCTGGACATGGGCGCTGTATTTCTTACAGAAGAATTGTGTCGGGGCCTGCATGATCCCTGCACCTTCTGTACACAGCCGCCCCCCTGACGAACGAGGCAGCTTGGTCCGCCATTCATTCCCTCCTCTCCTTTTCTTTAGATTAATGGAACTACTGCTCCAGCTTAACTGCTGGAAAACAACTCTCAGGAGGAGAACATCCATCATCGCCGGTCATTGTTGGCAAGCAACCCGGACAAGCCCAGACCCCGGAGCCAGTACTTCAGAGAAAAGTCCGTCTGGTCTTTAAAATCCCGAAGTTGGTGAACGGGAGGCTTCCTGGCTTTGCAACCACATACAGCAGGGACAAAGGCAATACCTTCACACACCCCCAGCTGGGTTCCCCAAGGGTCCCCTGTGGAGAGCAGCCTGGAGACTCTCAGAAGGCTGGAAGGGGACCTGCCCTGTGACCCTGCAAGTCCTCTCCTGGGGACAGACCCTGAGGAACCCAACACACCCATCCAGAGACATCTGTGTGTACCTGTGTTCACAGCAGCACAATGTGTAACAGCCAAAACCTGGGAGCAACCCAGGCGTCCAACAGCAGGTGAGTGGCTGAGACAGCTGTGGTCTAGAGACACGTCTCTGCTGGCAGGACCTTCCCAAACTCTGAACTATCTCCCTACAACATGCTTCCACCTCCCTGGATTTGGGGAGCAGAGGCCCAAGGCTCCCCGGAATGTCACCCGCAGGAAGAGACAGAAGTGAGAGGCACCTCTGCACAGATCGGCCAGCTGATGTCCTGCATGGAAATGCACCTGCGCGGAAATGCACCTGCGCCTGCCATGTGTGTGAGAGGCAGACCTGAAGGCACGAGACAGCACAGCAGTGGAGCGCAGGACTTGCCAGCCTCAGACCAGGGGAGTCACCCTGGTACCAAGGATGCCAGAGCTGAGTGGACTCCGTGCACGTCATAAAAACTTCAGGGGGCTGGGCGGTAGCGCAGCGGGTTAAGCGCATGTGGCACAAAGCGCAAGGACCGGCGTCAGGATCCGGGTTCGAGCCCCCGGCTCCCCACCTGCAGGGGAGTCGCTTCACAGGTGGTGAAGCAGGTCTGCAGGTGTCTGTCTTTCTCTCCCCCTCTCTGTCTTCCCCTCCTCTCTCCATTCCTCTCTGTCCTATCAAACAACGAAGAGCAATAACAATAATAACCAGGGCAACAAAAATCGGGGAAATAGCCTCCAGGAGCAGTGGGTTTGAAGTGCCGGCACTGAGCCCCAGTGACAACCCTGGAGGCAAAATAAAGAAATAATAAATAAATAAACATCAGGGCCAGGCGGTGGGGCACCTGGCAGAACACGCCGGGCAGACGTGCAAGGACCTGAGTTCGAGCCCCCATCCCCGCCTGCAAGGGGAGCTCCATGAGCAGTGGAGCAGGGCCGCAGGTGTCTCTGTCTCTCTCCTTCTCTCTCTCCCCCTCTCTTGATTCCTCTCTCTATAGACGCAATAAAATTAAAAGAAAAATGGTTTTTACCAAAGAGGGACCAGTGGTGGTGTAGCCAGGAGAGCGCAGGTGTTAACTTGTGCAAGACCTGGGGTTCGAGCCCCCGGCCCCCACCTACAGGAGAGAACCCACACGCGGTGGAGGAGGGCTGCAGCCGTCTCTCTGTCTGTCTCCCTCTCTGTGTCCTCCTCCCCTCCTGAATTTTCCCTACAGTTATCCAATAACATTAAATGAATTTTTTTCAGAAACAGGGCCCGGCAGTGACACAGCCAGGTGACTGCACAGGTCGCCATGTGCAGGGACCCGGGGAAGCCCGACAAGCAGTGCAGCGGGGCTGCGGGGTCTCTCTCGGCCTCTGGCCTCTGTCTCCGCCTTCCCTCTCAGTGTCTCTGTCCCAACAAATAAACGAAGGCATTCTAGACCGAGCACACGCATTCTGGTGTGCAAGGACCTGGGTTCAAGCACCCCCTCCCCTACTGCAGGGGGAAGCTTCAAGAGTGATGGAGCAGGTCCGCAGGCCTCACCCCAACCCCCAATCTCTCTCTCCCTCCCCCTCAACTTCTCTCTATCTCTGTCCTAAAGAAAGAAGACAAGACATTAAGAATAAACACTTCCAGGGATCAGGCGGTGGTGCACCCAGTTAAGCGCACACGTCACCATGTGCAAGGACCTGGGTTCAAGCCCCCGGTCGCCACCCACAGGAGGGAAACTCCGCAAGCGGTGGAGCAGGGCTGCAGATGTGTCTGTCTCCTTCTCTATCTCCCCTTCCCCTCTCACTTTCTCTCTGTCCTATCCAATTTAAAAGAAAAAGTAATAAAGTTTTTAAGAAGTAATAAAGTTTTTTTAAAAGTTTTAAAGTTTTTATTACTTCCTATTAAGATATAAGTAAAATAAACTGCAAGGAAGTACAGGAGCTGCCTTGAGCGGCCACTGTCACTGTCTCAGATCTCGTCGTGTTTCCTGGGGCAGAGGGGGTCGTGGGCCAGCCAGACGCTGGACGCTGGACGCTGGACGCTGGGTGGGGTGGGCGGGGTCAGGGCAGAGCGGGCAGGCAGGACGCCCTGACCGGGGGGGCGTCCACTCACCTGTGTGTTCCAGGGCGGGCCCGCTGGGTCCCCAGCTCTGGTAGAGGGACGCCAGGTCCTTGGGAATGTAGGTCTTGAAGATGCTGAGGATGTCCAGCCGTTTCTCGGGCCCCTCATCTGCGGGCTCAGGGGTCAGGCTGTGTAGCACCGGAGGGGGGCCCAGCTTGGCCCTGGGGGTCCCGGGGGACCGCGGCTCCTGGCCCGCCTTGCAGGGAGGCTCAAGGGGAGGTAGAGGGGGGGGCCCTTTCGCGAGCGGCGGGCCCTGAGGCTGGGGGCTGCCTTTGGCTTTGGGGGCGTCCGGGGCACTGTGCTTGTTGGGGGGCCCGGGGCCGCCTGCCCCGGAGGTGGGGGGCCCAGCAGACTTCTCAGGAGGCGCCGGGGGCTGGGCGCCCAGGCGGGCAACAAGGGGGGGAGTGGGGGTGCCGCTCACGGGCCTGGCCTCGGCCTTAGCCTTGGGGGGCTCGGGGCCGGCCGTCCAGGGCCCCCCAGCAGGCGCCTCCCGGGCCTTGGGCTGCCCCGAGGCCTTGCTGGACATGCCTGCCTTGGGCCCCGGGGCCCCGGCGGGCAGCTGTGTGCGGCAGAAGCGGGCAAGGGGCAGCGGCGGGCAGTCCTTACCGCCCAGCGCGGGCGGGGGGCCGGTGCGGCCACTGCGAGCCAGGACGACGGGCTGGGAGCGCAGCGCCCGGGGGCCCAGGGGCGGCGTCCAGGGAGGGGCGCGGCCGTGCCCGCTGACCCTGTGCCCCACGCACTGGTGAATCCACAGAACCTCGGGGTACAGCGTCTGGTGCGGACAGTAGGGGCAGCGGTGCACGGCCGGCCCGGCCTGCGGAGTGGACGCTGGCTCCCCACGGCCCCGGGGCTCTGGGCTCGACCGCTCACTGAGGTCCAGCGGGGCCGGCTCCGGGGCCGGTGCCCGCCGTCCACTGACCGAGGGCTCTGGTTGTGAATCCGGCGGCTTCCCTCCTGGAGCCTGGGCCGGGCTCTCTGTGGGATGCTGAGGCGGGGATGCACCTTCCAGAAAAGTCGGTCCTTCTGGGGCCCCCGGATAGCTGGGTGTCTCCAGTCTGGGGTGTGAGGCGGGCGGCTGGGGGTCCCCGGACCTCCTGGGGTCACCGGGGGCGTAGCCGGTGAGAGTAGAGGCGGCGAGCGGGGGCCTGGGCTCCGGGGGAGGCTTCTCGGGCGGGCTGGGTCCCCGGGGGCGGCTGTGGGTCCCGTTGGACAGCTGGGCCGGACCCTGGTCTGGAGCCAGGCAGCGGAGTGGGCATCCCCCTGTGGGCACAAAGGACACAGATGAGCCGCTGGCCACACAGGAGGACGATGGGGGCACGCTAGCTACGGACGGCCCCTGAAACAACACAGCCCCCCTCATGTCACAGGACCCCAAGACTGAGGAACCTCCCCAGGGTCAGGCCCCAGGCAGAAGAGCCCCCCTCTGGACAGCGCAGCACCTCAGACAGGACAGCCCCTCACATCACACCCCCCAGGTAGGTCAGCCACCCCAGGGACAGAACCGCCCTGCCAACAGAGGAAGCCCCCGGAAACAGGACAAGCACCCAGGAAGGAAAGGCACCCAGACACCACAGGGCCACAAACAGGCCACCCCATCCTGGGGACACAGCAGTCCCACAGCCTGACAGGGGCTGGGGCTGTCCTCCCCGGAGCACAGGACAGGTGCAGGGGGAGCTCAGACAAGGGTGCAGACAAGCCGCATAGCAGGAGCTGGCCCCGCCAGCACCCAAGGAGACTGGAGGATGGTGGGAGGGGAGTGTGTCCTTGGTGGGTGTTGCTGCTGGTGGGCGTGGCTGATGGTGGGCGTGTCCTTGGTGGGTGGGGTTGCTGGTGGGCGTGGTTGGCGGTGGGCGTGTCTTTGGTGGTCATGACTGTTGGTGGGCGTGTCCTTGGTGGGTGTGGCTGATGGTGAGCGTGTCTTTGGTGGGCGTGGCTGATGGTGGGCACGGCTGTTGGTGGGTGTGGCCAGTGGTGGGCCTGTTCTTGGCGGTGGGCTTGTCTTTGTGGGAGGGGCTGGAAGTGGGCGTGTCCTTGGTGGGAAGGGTGGCAGTCCCCTTGGTGGGAGGGGCAATAGGTGGGCGTGTCTGTCATGGTGGGAGGGGTGCGTGGGCGTGTCCTTGGTGGGAGGGTGGCAGTGGGCGTGTCCTTGGTGGGAGGGTGGCAGAGTCACAGAAGCAGGAGGCAGCCACAGGAGGTGCCCCTGAACAGGGCCGCCCGCCACAAGCCGCGCAGTCCCTCTCCCGGGCTCCAATCCAGAGGCCACAGACACGCCTCCCCAGAGGACACCTCTGTGTGCCAACGTCCTCGTCGTCGGCAGCAGAAAGACCAGGAGCAGCCCCCCCACCACAGATGGCTGGATAGAAAAGTGATGGGATAAGCACTCCATGGAATACTACTCTGCCATCAAAAAAGATGAGATTGTGTCCTTGGGAACAAAATGGATGGAAGCGGAAGTGACAATGCTTAGGGAAGTAAGAGCGCTGGCTGCCAGGTGGTTTCACTCATGTGTGGCCTCAGAGACCTGACACGCAGGAACTTGAAAAACAAAACAGAAGCCAGCCAACTGCCTCTGCCTTGTGAGGACTCCCGTGGCTTCTCTGGGAAGTGGGGTGGGGACACAGAGATCTGCCGGTCCCCTGAGAGCTGGAGGGGCAGGAGGGTGACAGGTGTTACCTGGAGTCCCAGGCTCAGCGAGCTGCCCGCGTCTGCAGAAAAGCCAGTGCTGGCTGGGGAGGACAGGCTGCCCCCTGACGTGCCCAGACCAGACGCTCCCACGTTCAGGCTGCCCCCCCCTCCCTCAGGTGGGTGCATGCGCTCATCCAGCCCCCGGCCCCGGGTTCTGCCCCAGAAACCTGACTCCAGGCAGAGACCCGGGGAGCTGAGTCAGGCCAGCGACGGGGAGGTGAGACTGGACAGAGGGAGCTGGGACAGACGGTCAGAGCAGAGGAAGCTGGGACAGACGGTCAGAGCAGAGGGAGCTGGGACAGATGGTCAGAGCAGAGGGAGCTGGGACAGACGGTCAGAGCAGAGGAAGCTGGGACAGATGGTCAGAGCAGAGGGAGCTGGGACAGACGGTCAGAGCAGAGGGAGCTGGGACAGACGGTCAGAGCAGAGGGAGCTGGGACAGACGGTCAGAGCAGAGCAGGTGGGACAGACGGTCAGAGCAGAGGGAGCTGGGACAGAGGGTCAGAACAGAGGGAGCTGGGACAGACGGTCAGAGCAGAGGGATCTGGGACAGAGGGTCAGAGCAGAGGGGGCTGGGACAGACGGTCAGAGCAGAGCGGGTGGGACAGACGGTCAGAGCAGAGGGAGCTGGGACAGACGGTCAGAGCAGAGGGAGCTGGGACAGACGGTCAGAGCAGAGGGGGCTGGGACAGATGGTCAGAGCAGAGGGAGCTGGGACAGACGGTCAGAGCAGAGGGAGCTGGGACAGACGGTCAGAGCAGAGGGGGCTGGGACAGATGGTCAGAGCAGAGGGAGCTGGGACAGATGGTCAGAGCAGAGAAGGTGGGATAGACGGTCAGAGCAGAGGGGGCTGGGACAAACGGTCAGAGCAGAGGGGGCTGAGACAGATGGTCAGAGCAGAGGGGGTGGGGGCAGGTCTCTGCAAGCACCTCCCAGGTTCAGTCCCCAGCACAACCATGAGCCAGAAGAGAGCAGTCTCTGGGGGAAACAATAACAACAGTAATAATAATGTGGGGAGCCGGCACAGGGGTTCTGCCAGACTCTCCTGCCTGAGGCTCAGGCCCCAGGTTCAATCCCCAGCACCACCATCAGCCAGAGCTCACCAGGGCTCTAGGGAAAAAATGATTAATGACAATTAAGTCTAAAACCAACTTATTTTACAACAACATTAAAAAGAATAAAAATACTTAAGAGAATTTTTAAGGAGGGCTGTGGAGGCAACATCATAGTTCTGCAAAGGCAGGACTCTGGTGGGTGTCATCTATCTATCTACCTACTACCACCTATCAGCTAGCTATCATCTGTCTACCTACTATCACCTATCTACATCTATCTATCTATTATCATCTATCTCCATCTATCTATCATCTATCTATCTATTATCACCTATCATCTATCTATCACCTATCTACATCTATCATCTAGCTATCTATTATCACCTATCACCTATCTACATCTATTATCACCTATCTACATCTATCTATCTATTATCACCTATCACCTATCTATCATCTATTATCACCTATCTATATCTATCTATTATCACCTATCTATTATCTATCATCTATCTATTATCACCTATCTATCATCACCTATCTATTATCACCTATCTATCATCTATCTATTATCACCTATCTATCATCTATCACCTATATACATCTTTATCTGTCTACCTACTATCACCTGTCACCTAGCTATCACCTATCTATTACCACCTATCTACATCTATCATCTATTATCACCTATCACCTATCTACATCTATCTATCTATTATCACCTATCTATCATCTATCACCTATCTACATCTATCATCTATCTATTATCACCTATCACCTATCTACATCTATCTATGTATTATCACCTATCTACATCTATCTATCATCTATTATCACCTATCACCTATCTACATCTATCATCTATCTATTATCACCTATCACCTATCTATCATCTATCTATTATCACCTATCTACATCTATCTATCATCTATCTATTATCACCTATCTACATCTATCTATCATCTATCTATTATCACCTATCTACATCTATCATCTATCTACCTACTCTCACCTATCACCTGGCTATCATCTATCTATCTATCATCACCTATCTATCATCTATCTATCTATTATCACCTATCATCTATCTATCACCTATCTACATCTATCATCTATCTATCTACCTACTCTCACCTATCACCTATCTATCACCTATCTATCTATTATCACCTATCTATCACCTATCTACATCTATCTACCTACTATCACCTAGCTATCATCTATCTATCTGTGTTATCACCTATCTATCACCTATCATCTGTCTATCTATTTTCACCTATTACCACCTGTCTATCATCTATCTATCCCCTATCTCCATCTATCTATTATCACCTATCATCTCTATCCCCTATCTCCATCTATCACCATCTATCTGTCTACCTGTCCCCTGTCACCTGTCACCTGTCCCGTCCCCTGTCACCTGTCCCCTGTCCCGTCACCTGTCTCCTGTCCCCTGCCCCTGTCACCTGTCCCCTATCCCGTCACCTGTCCCCTGTCCCCTGTCCTTAGTATCTCTCATTAAGCTGATGTCTATCCCCTGTCCCGTCACCTGTCCCCTGTCCCGTCACCTGTCCCCTGTCCCGTCACCTGTCCCCTGTCCCTGTCACCTGTCCCCTATCCTGTCACCTGTCCCCTGTCCCCTGTCCCCTGTCTGTCCTTAGTGTCTCTCATTAAGCTGATGTCTATCCCCTGTCCCCTGTCACCTGTCTGCCCTTGGTGTCTCTCATTAAGCTAATGTCTGTCCTCAGGAGGAACCAGGAGTCCCGAGATGGGCAGTGACTCAGGTCCCTGTGCACAGGGTCCCCACGACTTCCGGGCTCTGCCTCATGTGTCTGAGCAAAGTGTCCTGACTCTGACTCACGCTCTGCCAGAACACGCCCCGTCAGAAAAGCCACGGACCGCTCCGGCACTGAAGAAAGTTACACGGTGGCATTCCGACAGCTGGTGCTCACATCGCTGCCCCAGCCCGTCACAGCACCCGGACCTCTGTGGGCAGCGTCGTCGGGGTAGGCAGGCTGCCACGCAGACAAACGATTTCTTTCTGGACTCTGCTGTCTCTTACCTTCTGACTTTTTTCCAGTTTGTAGGTTCTTGTGATCTCTTGTGCTCTGTTGCTTCCTGACCTGACCTTGGACTATCTTATTTAAATAAAATAATAAAAGGGCCGGGTGGTGGCGCACCTGGTTATGTGCTCATGTTACAGTGTGCAAGGACCCTGGTTCAAGCCTCCGGTCCCCACCTGCAGGGGGAAAGCTTTGCAAATGATAAGTCAGGTCTGTAGGTGTCTCTCTGTCTCTCTCCCTACCCTATCTTCCCTTTACCTCTCTGTTTCTCTCTGTCCCCGTATATATAATATACACGGTTCAGGACCCGAGACCTCCAGACCCATTGGGGAAAACAGAAAAATAATTTTGCCAGCTTAGAATTTTCTTCAAATTGTTGTTACTGAAAGCTGAGAAGAAACCTTTTGCTTTTTGTAGGGGGCAGGGTGGGGGTATTAGAGGCTCAAGGACAGGTGCTTATCAGTCTCCCTGCCTCACAAAGTGCCCCACACTCCTGATACTATGGCAAAAAGTTAAAAAGAAAGGGGGAGATGTTGGGTAGTTGCCATCTCCCCCTGGCTTCTTCTTATCCATATGCCTATATAGGGATTTACTGATCCAAAGGTTTGGTCTATTTACATAAATCACTTTTACATAAAGCACTCCAGGGCATTGGTGGTTCAGTTATAGGATTCTCGCCTGTTCCACCCCCTCCTTGTCACACTCTGATTTTCACCAGTCACTTTTCTCTCCACCCTCTCTATATCACATCCTGTTTCCACCCTACTTGGATAGTATAAAAACAGCTGCTCTTCTGATTAAAGACACTTGGAAATTGCTTTCCGGCTCCGAGAGTTCCAGAGTGTATCTCCTGCGGAAGTTGGTGCAGCACGCGTTCCTGATCCCTCTCCCACACAGCAGCCTAGATCAGCTCCAGTTGAGTTCTCTCCAACCCAGAGAGCACTAGCTCGGGAAGAAGTACCCTCAGGCTATCCCGGCAAAGACTGAGGGAAGAAGGGCACCGTGCAGGACCACACAGCGCAGCACCTCCACACCCTAACAATTCTCTTTATTTGTCGACCGCCAGAAACCCAGAGGAAGTGGTGAGACCCTGAGGGAGAGACACCTGCAGACCCTGCCTCACCACTCGTGAAGCATGTTCGAACCCGAGTCCTCGTGCACTGTAATGGGAGCACTTCAGCTGCTGCCCCACAGCCTGGCCCCCTTGGACAGGAAAATCTAGAGGCATACAAATGCCTCCGTGAGGACAAAGGGACCTGGGAGCTGGGGCAGCAGCAGCACACCAGACTTGCATGCCAGAGGCCCCAGGTTCCATGCCAGCAACCACCACTGCCCACAGTGAGTGCTGGGCCCTTCAGTCCTAAAAGCAATTTGAAATAAAGGAGGGGTGGGTGGTGTACCTGGCAGAGTGCACGCTTCAGCATCTGCACGGGCCTGGGCTTAAGGCCTCGGTCCCCACTTGCAGGGGGAAGCCTCACACGTGGTGAAGCAGAGCTGCAGGTGTCTGTCTCCCCCATGACTTTTAATCTCTCTCTGTCCTAGCAGATAAATAAAAATAAAATAAGCTGGGAGTCGGGCAGTAGCGCAGCGGGGTAAGCGCAGGTGGCGCAAAGCGCAAGGACTGTCCTAAGGATCCTGGTTTGAGCCCTCGGCTCCCCACCTGCAGGGGAGTCGCTTCACAGGAGGTGCAGGTGTCTGTCTTTCTCTCCCCCTCTCTGTCTTCCCCTCCTCTCTCCATTTCTCTCTGTCCTATTCAACAACAACGACATCAGTAACAACAACAACAATAACCACAACAATAAAACAACAAGGGCATCAATGGGAATAAATATTTTAAAAAACAAAAAAATAAAATAAGGCTGCCGGGAGTAGTGGATTTGTAGTGTAGGCACCAAGCCCCAGTAATACTTCAGGTGGGCAAAAAGAAAGAAAGAAAGAAAGAAAGAAAGAAAGAAAGAAAGAAAGAAAGAAAGAGAAAAGCAAAAGCAGGAATTAATCTTTAAATCGCCACCCAGTGCCTGCAGCTGAGCTCACCAGCTTTCTTCAGCAAACTTCTAGCAGAAGCACAAGCCTCCTGAACGAGCAGGTGCTTTAAGGAGTCGGCTCCCCTCCCCCAAGCCAAGGTCAGGGACAATGACCCAGGTGGAGACTGGACTGAGAAGCGACACTGGTCTCCCCCGGGAGCTCCTGGGCTGTGTGACGGGCCCAATACAGGCCTCCTCTCCCCCTCGGGACTCAGTCCTCCACCCCGTGCGCTGACTCTCTCCAGTGAGCCGATCCCTCCCTCCCACCCTCTGCCAGGGGAGCGGGCACATCCACATAGGCTACACTCCCAGGGAGGCTCTACCCAGAGGCTCGGCTGCACCGCTCGTGACGGGGAGAGGCCAGGTGTGCGCAGCAGACGCTGGGGCGGCGTCCCTGGTGAGGACAGACACACAGCCCTCCGCACCTGAACCTCTGGGCAGCAGAGCTCTCACTAGACACAGACTGGCGCAAACACAGCTGGCCAGTGGAGTCTCTAAGCATTGGCAGAGACACTGCCTGGAGAAGGCTCTGCTCCAATTAGCTGCCTCCCCCAGGGCCCAGGCTCCCAGGGGGCCAATCAGCGCACACCAACCCCAAGCCACCCTTTCACTAGAGAGCCGGGCTGGGGCGGAGAGTGTGTGTGTGTGTGTGTGTGTGTGTGTGTGTGTGTGTGTGTGTGTGTGTGTGAGTGTGTGTGTGAGTGTGTGTGTGAGTGTGTGTGTGAGTGTGTGTGTGTGTGTATATATGTGTGTATGTGTGTGTGAGTGTGTGTGTGTGAGTGTGTGTATATGTGTGTGTGAGTGTGTGTGAGTGTATGTGTAATTGTGTGTGAATGTGTGTATAATTGTGAGTGTGTGTGTGTAATTGTGCATGTGTGTGTAACTGTGTGTGAGTGTGTGTATAATTGTGTGTGTGTGTGTAATTGTGCATGTGTGTGTGTGTGTAATTGTGTGTGTGTGTGTAGGTGTGAGGGCCCACTGTCCTCTGTGCATGTCCCTGTGTGCAGCAGGCTTCTTTATTTTGCTTATTTTGTTCATTTATTTATTTTTACCACCAGGGTTCATGCTTGGGCTTGGTGAGCTGCAGATACTACGAATCCACTGCTCCCAGTGGCTTTGTTCTACCCCCTTTTTTTTCTGTTTTACTCAATAGAGCAGAAACAAATTGAGAGACACAGCCCTGCTTCACCGCTCGTAAAGCGACCCCTACAGGTGGGGAGCGGAGGCTGGAACCAGGGTGCTGGCACTTGGTAGCAGGTGCCTTCAGTCAAGTGCACCACCACCAAGCCCTTGCAGTGTGTGTGTGTGTGTGTAATTATGTGTGTGTGCATGTGTGTGTGATTGTGTGTGTGTGTGTGTGTGAGTGTGTGTGTGTAATTGTGCGAGTGTATGTGTGAGTGTGTGTGAGTGTGCATGTGATTGTGTGTGGGCATACATGTGTGTCTGTGAGTGTGTGTGCATGTGTGTGTGCAAGTGAATGTGTGAGTGTGCATGTGTGATTATGTGCGTGTGCATGTAAATGTGTGTGAGTGTGTGTGCATGTGAATGTGTGTGTGCATGTGTGTGCGTGTGCATGTGAGTGTGTGAATGTGTGTGAGTGTGTGCATGTGTGAGTGTGTGCATGTGTGTGAGTGTGCATGTATGATTGTGTGCATGTGTATGCATGTGTGTGTGCGTGTGTCCGCAGGGCAAGGAGAGAGATCTGGGCACATCTAAGGAGCGGCCTGCCACGCAGCCTTGCACACAGTGCCTGCCCATTACAGGCCGCCGTCCCCACCAGAACCTGGATGCTGGGTCTGCAAACACACATCTGGACACAAGCCCAGCAGGGCTTACCTGAGCACACCGGGGGCTGAGACCTCGCTGCAGGCCCACCTGAGCCCACCGAGCCCACCAGCCCACAGACACCTTGGGTGGCTACCTGGGCGTGAGGCTCCCTGCCGAGCCTGGCCACTGGCACGGGGTTACCGGGCACAGGCACTCAAGCCCCTGGGCCTGCGAGCGCTCTGACACGGGCTCACCTGAGCACATGACCAGGGCTCGGACCACCTGGCTGCACCGGGCCCTCTGGGCCTGGGACGCAGGGGTGCAGGGCTGCCCCATCTCAGAGCCAGCCAGCAGGGGCACTGGTCACCCGCTCACCACATGGCCGGAGCCCAACCCCACCTGGGCACAGAGCTCCCGGGGTGTGGGTCTGCCCAGGCCTGGTACCTGGACCCTGGCTGCGCAGGTGCGGGTGGGGTGTGGGGCCCAGGCCACGGGGTCGGCCGGGCACGGGGCTGCCTGGCTGCCTGGGGCCCTGGGCTGGAGCTCCGTGGGTGTGCGCCCTCCGGGCGCGGGCTGGAGGCCTGGCCAGCCGCCGCAGCTCACCTGGTGCAGACGTGGCCGGGTGCTGCTCCGCGCCCTCGTCGGCACTGTCGTCGGCGGCCTCGTCGGCCAGGCCCGAGCCCGGGGAGTCGGCGGCGTTGCAGGCCGAGCCGGGGCTGCTGGGCTGCGAGTCCCCGTCGCTGAGCGAGCCGGAGTGCGAGCCGCCTGGGTGCGCGGGGTCCCGCGGGCGCTGCAGGTGGCGGCGCGCGCGGCGGTGCACGCGGGAGTGCAGGACCATCTGGTGGTAGGTGCGGAAGATCTTGCCGCACTCGAAGCACTCGGACGACTTGCCGTGGCCGGCGGGGGCGGCGGGGGCGCGGCGGCCAGGGCGCGGGGGCGGCCGGGCGTCCGCCGGGACCCCAGCCCAGGGCTCCCCGTTGGCCCCCGCCCGCTTGCGCGCCGGCCCCTGCGCGCCCGGCTCGGCCTCCCGCTTGCGCCGGTCCTGCGCGGCCTGCGAGTCCTCGCGGTCCGGGCCCCCGTCTGCCGCCTGCGCCTCGTCCCCCGCTCCCGGCCGGAGGCCCTCGGCGGGCTCCGCCACCCTCCCGCGCGTGGCCAGCTGCCAGGCCTGGTAGCTGCTGACCGGGTCCAGCTCGGCCACCCTGCGGCCGTGGGGGCCGGGGGCCGGGGGCAGCCCCGCGGGGCGCAGCTGCAGCAGCTGCAGGAAGCGGCGCTGGGCCTCCTCCTCCGGGGGTGCCCCCTGAGTGCCCCGCGGCCGGGCGCCCCGGTGGATGGCGTGGTGGGCGTTCAGGCTGTCCAGCGTGGCGAAGAGGTTGCCGCACTGGCCGCAGACCTCGTAGAGGGCCAGGCCGGCCACCACGGCCTCCTCCTGCACCACGTCGTTGATGGTGGCCACGGGGCCCGGCTCGCTGCGGGTTCGGTTCCTGCCGGCCGGCCGCGGCCCGTGCGCCTTCATGTGGTTCTTGAGGAACCAGGGCTCCCGGAAACGCCGCCCGCAGATGTGGCAGCCGTGGTCGAAGGAGCCGCGGTGCTTCTTCATGTGCGCCTTGAGGAACCACGTCTGGCTGAAGACCTGGCCGCACACCTCGCACGGGAAGTCGCCGCCCCCGCCGGGGCCGGGGGGCGGCTCGGACCCGGGGCCGGGGGCGCCCAGGTGCGCGCGCTCCACGTGGCTGAGCAGGGCCTCGTGGCGCTGGGTGGCGAAGCGGCACAGGCGACACCTGAGCGGCTTGTGCACCTGTCGCAGGTGCAGCTCCAGCTCGGGCCGGTGCGCGAAGGCCGCCCCGCACAGGCTGCAGAGCTGCAGCTCGCCGGGGCCCGCGGGGTTGGGAGGCTCGCTGGAGCCGTGCAGGCCCTCAGGCTCGGCCTCGGGGCCCGGGCCGGGCAGCAGCTGGCCAGAGCGGTGGGCGCGCATGTGGATCTTGAGGTTACCTTTCTGGGACGCGCGGTGGTCGCAGTGCGGACACTGGTAGGGCTTCTCGCCCGTGTGCTTGCGCATGTGCTGCGACAAGGAGCTCTGGAAGGCGAAGCTCTTCCCGCAGATGCAGCAGCTGTGGCTGGACGGCCTGTCCCCCGCCGGGTCCGTCTCGGGGCCCCCGCCCGGCCTGGGGGGGCTGGGGCCCCCGCGAGGCTCCGGCTCCATCGTGGGGCGCGGTCACCGGGCGGCCCGCCTAGCTGCTCTCCATGGCCGGGGGCCCACGCTCAGCCCCCGGTCGCCCCGGTGCTCCTGCCACAGCCAGAGGGGCGCGCATGGCCGGGGGGAAGACAGCACCTGCAACAGAGAAGAACCTGGGCTCAGGGGGCTGCCTGCCGGGAGCCCCTGCGTGCAGCACCCGCAGCCCCCAAAGCGGTTGCCCCGTCCAGCTGAGAGAAGCCCCCTCCACGCAGCGGAAGCCTTCTTTCTACTTTTATTATTTTATGGTTTCCGGAGTTATCCCTGGGGCTCGGTGCCGGCACTGGGAACCCACTGCTCCTGGCGGCCATGTTCCCACTTTATTGGACAGGACAGAGAGGAGTTGAGAGAGGAGGGGAAGATAGAGAGGGAGAGAGAGACACGTGCGGACCTGCTTCACCACGAATGAAGTGTCCTCCCCCCTTCAGGTGAGGAGCAGGGGTTTGAACCCAGGTCCTTGCGGTTAGTACTACTACGTGCGTTTAAACGCATGTGCCACCGTGTGGGCCCCTTACTTTCCCTTTCATTGACAGGATAGAGCCAGAGAGACACAAGAGACACACCTGCAGACCCGTTTCGCCACGTGTGAAGCTTCCTCCCTGCAGGGAGAACTGAGGCTCCAAGCCACGTGGTGATGAGTGCGTCACGCGGCTGGCCCCACCTCTCTCCTCCCCACGTGGCCGCGACACGGCCATCCGCACAGCACAACCGGCTATCCAGCCTTCCCCCACTTTTACTTTATTCTTCCTTTCTTTCTTCTCTGTTTAATTGGATAGGACAGAGGAAAGTTGAGAGGGAAGAGAGAGGTAGAGCAGGAGAGACAGGGAGACCCCTGCAGCCCTGCCCCACCCCTCCTGAAGCTGCCCCCCTGCAGGTGGGAGCAGGGGCTTGAGCCTGAGTCTCTGTGTGTGGTCAAGCGTGCCCTCTACGGGGTACACCACCGCCTGGCCCCCACCTTCTCCTTTCCAAAGCGCCGTTTCAGTCCTGACTTGGGGTCTGTGTGCTGAGGCAGGAGCCCCGAGGCGAAGGGCCCAGGTCACTTCTGTGTCCCTAACCCAGGAGCCACTGAGACCAGGCTGGGGACAGTAAGACCCAGAGTAGGGCCAGAGGGACAGGAAGGACCACGGAGGGACACGGCGTGTGTCCGCAGGTGCGCTGTGTGCTCAGGTATTCCTGAGGTCTGGCCAAAGAAGGTGGGTGGCGGACTGGCAGGGGCACAGCCTGCCCTCCCTGGACATGTGTCCCCAAGGCCACCCCTTCCACGTGACCATCCTCCCGGCTGTGGCCTCTTCCATGAGGCCCACACCGGCTGATACTGGTCATGCTCATGCCTCCGGGGCACCCTGATTTCTGGCACTGGGTCTGCTTCCCTGCCTAGGGGTCTCCCCACCTTTCAGAGAGGGGTCCCCCAGCCCAAGTGGGCTCCCTCAAGCCCCGAGTGTCCCGCAGCCTTTGGGGGACATGGTTATGGGTATGGGGGTGCCCGGCTTGGCTGCCCATGTGGGCAGCACTGCACACGGTAGGAAGTTGTGACGAGTCGGTTGATGTGAGCGGGACGGACACAGAGACCCAGAGTGGCCTGCAGGCCCAGGCACCGGTCAGCCCTTCAGCCGGCTCCAGAGAGAGGCCACAGTGACAGCGCGTGTCCGGCACAGGGGGTCAGGCCCAGAGGCTGCGCACAGAGTTCCAGAGCCTTTCTCCTCCCTGCAGACCTGCTGCTGAAGGCAGGCAGGACCCCACGCCTTTCCAAAAAAGGGCAAGAATGCGGACAGCCTGGCTCCCGACAGCAGGATGCAGCCCACAGCTGCTGGAGGAGGCCGCACGGCTGGGCGTCTGTCCTCCACAAATCCATCACATTCTGGGGGTGCTAGGCAGAGCCTCCTGATCTAGCAGGTGAGTGTGCTCAGAAAGTCCCAACCTTGGGGTGTGGAGCCACCTGCCAACACCCATGTCCAGCGGAGAAACAGTGACAGAAGCCACAACTCCCACCTTCTGCTCCCCATAGAGAATTTGGGTCCAGGCTCCCAGAGGGGGAGAAATGTCAGGAGAGGATGCCCAGAGGGCTCTGAACCCCAACTCCATCAGGACCCGGAGAGAGCAGAGGAAAAAAGGAGGGACATTTGGATGTAGTAAGAGAAGTAGGTGTGACGTAGAAAGGAAGAGAAGGCAGGACCATAGAAAAAAAAAATGAATAGATAGATAGACAGATGGATAGATAGTTCTAGAAATAATAGCCCCTCTCTGCGCCCTTGGGAGAAGCACTGCAGTTTCCAGTGGAGGGAATGGGGACACGGAGCTCTGGGGGTGGGCACAGTGTGACCTTGTAAGTTTGTAAATCAATATCAAATCAGTAGTTATACATATATGTGAGAAAAAACAAAGTCCCAGCCTCTGCCATCAGTATTATGAGGCTCCTCAGGGTCCGTCTGGGTCCCCTGGTAGGGAGAGGCTCCCCCCCACCTCATTTACGCCCCCACCTCGTGGTGGAGCCGCCTAGGCCCCCGCTGCCCAGCCCCAAGCGGCTTCATCTCACAAGCACACAGGTGTGGGGACTCACCGCTGGTCTCAGCAAGAGCCCACGCAGTGCAGACGACCCCCACGCCAGCAAGCAG
This sequence comes from Erinaceus europaeus, assembly GCF_950295315.1. NCBI lineage: Eukaryota > Metazoa > Chordata > Mammalia > Eulipotyphla > Erinaceidae > Erinaceus > Erinaceus europaeus. The sequence continues at coordinate 16,262 of NW_026647428.1, read as the reverse complement.
AGCGGAGAAGCACCCTCCAGCCTCCTGCCAGCCAGGGGTGTCCGTGAGGCAGGTGCAAGACAGAGAGGGGCCTGGATACGGCACTGCCCGCACTGCCCGCACAGTGGCTCCCGCAGTGCTGACTGTCACAGACTTTCTCAGGCAGCAGTGGGAACGGCCCAGACTGTCGTTTATTTTTTTATTTTTATTTTTTTTATTATACAGAGACAGCCAGAAATGGAGAGGGAAGGGGGCAACAGAGGGGGAGAGAGACAGAGAGACACCTGCAGCCCTGCTTCACCACTCGTGAAGCTTTCCCCCTGCAGGTGGGGACCGGGGGCTCGAACCTGGGTCCTTGCTCACTGTAACGTGTGCACTCAACCAATTGTGCCACCACTCGGCCCCTCAGACTGTCGTTTATTTAGGCATAAAAGTGACACCGACTCAGGTGGTGGCGCACCTGGTTGAATGCACACGTTACAGTGAGCAAGGACCCAGGTTCGAGCCCCCGCTTCCCACCTGCAGGGGGGAAGCTTCTCGAGCGGCGAAGCAGGGCTGCAGGGGTCTCTCCTTCCGCTCCTTCTCCCTCTCATCTCTCGCTCTCCCTATTTCTCTGTCTCTATCTAGTAAAATAAATAAGAACATTAAAAAATAAAAATAAAGGGAGTCGGGCGGTAGTGCAACGGGTTAAGCGCACGTGACGCAAAGCGCAAGGACCAGCCTGAGGATCCCAGTTCGAGCCCCCGGCTCCCCACCTGCAGGGGAGTCTCTTCACAGGCGGTGAAGCAGGTCTGCAGGTGTCTGTCTTTCTCTCCCCCTCTCTGTCTTCCCCTCCTCTCTCCATTTCTCTCTGTCCTGTCCAACAACGAACGACATCAACATCAACAATAATAACTATAACAATAGGGAGTCAGGCGATAGCGCAGTGGGTTAAGCAGACATGGCGCGAAGCGTAAGGACCAGCAGAAGGATCCCGGTTTGAGCCCCCAGCTCCCCACCTGCAGGGGAGTCGCTTCACAGGCGGTGAAGCAGGTCTGCAGGTGTCTGTCTTTCTCTCCCCGTCTCTGTCTTCCCCTCCTCTCTCCATTTCTCTCTGTCCTATCCAACAACAGAGCAACGTCAACAATGGCAATAATAACCGCAACGAGGCTGCAACAACTAGGGCAACAAAAAGGGGGAAAAATGGCCTCCAGGAGCGGTGGATTCATGGTGCAGGCACCGAGCCCAGCAGTAACCCTGGAGGCAAAAATAAATGTTTAAAATAAAAATAGAAATAAAAGGGCTCTCTGGTGAGGGTTTAAAATACATCCCCAGAGAGCCGGGTGTTGGCTCAACCAGGTGAGTGGCTCACATGTCACTCTAAGTCAAGGCCCCGGGTTCAAGTCCCCCTCCCCGCCTGCAAGGGGGGAAGCTCACAAGCATCTCTCTCCCTCCCCTTTCAATTTCTGTCTGTATATCCGATAAAAATAGAGAGAAAAGAAAAGCAGGTGCTGGCAGCAGTGGATTCCTGGTGCCGGCACTGAGTCCCAGCAGTAAATAAATAAATTAGATTCAGGTGGACAGCATGCGTGTGCGTGTGTGTGTGTGTGTGTGTGTGTGTACACACGTCTCTGAACATGGGGAGAGCTGTGGGAAGCGCTTTAAAAGAAACGTGAGGTGGCTTTCAAAGCAGGAGCACTGCTGAGTGTTTGGAGAGGAAGCCCATCAGGGAGGCTGCACGTCTTCCGGGGGCGTGAGCCCTGACACCCCCCTGACAGGCACCACAGCGCTGGAGGAGGGTCCCATGCTGTGGTGTCTCTCACATTCTGTCTCCCTGTGTGAATGGAAATTCAGCTGGGAGGGGTGGGAGTGCATAAGACTGAGAGAGAGAGAGAGAGAGAGAGAGAGAGGAGGGAGGGAGGGGGGAGAATTACTCCAGACAAAGGAGGGCCGCGTGCCGTGTGGTGAGGGAGAAGGCCTGACCTCCCAGGAGCCCCTAGGGCTACGTGCACAGGTTCCCTGAGCAATGGAAACTGCTAGCTGACAACACAATCGATCCACTAATTAATTAATTAGAAAGCGATGGGGAGGGTGCTGAGCTCAGTCCTTGACGCTGCAGTGCTGAAGCCCTGGCCAGCTCTCTTAGAGCTCTTGCAAAACTAAGTCTTTTTCTTTTTTCTTTTTCCCTCCAGAGTTATCACTGGGGCTTGGTGCCAGCCCTACAAATCCACTGCTCCTGGAAGCTATTTTTTCCATGGGGGGGGGGGGTAAGACAGAGAGAAATTGAGAGAGGGGAGGGGAGATAGAGAGGGAGAGGGACAGAGAGATACCCGCAGACCTGTTTCAAGGTCTTCCCAAGACCTTCTTGGGAAGCTTCCTGCCTGCAGGTGGGGAGCTGGGGCTTGAACCTGGGTCCTTAAGCTTGATGATACATGCACTTGACCAGGCATGTGCCACTGCCTGGCCCCCGAGAACTAGGTCTTCTAACACACACACACCTAGGACCAAGAGCGTAATCTGATGGTAACTCTACGAAATTTTCATTTTAAAAACTAACATAAATGACACATCATGTTCAAAATACAAAAAAATAGCTCTCACTTGGGAAAAGTCAGGTCATGAAGGTACATACACGTACATGCACACGTGTACACACATGCACACATATGCACACACATGTGTATACACACGCATAAATATTTTGCTACTGCCTGGGTTGTCTCTGGGTCTCCGGCACTGTGAATCCATAGCTTCTGGTGGCCATTTTTGTCTTCTATTTTATTATAAGACAAAGAGGAGTCAAGGAGGTAGGGAGAGATAAAGAGGGAAAGAGACAGAGACACACTGCAGACCTGCTCCACCACTCATGAAGCTTCCCCCCTGCAGGGAGAGAGAGGGGACTCAAACCCAGGTCGTTGTGCACTGTCGTGTGTGTGCTCAGCCGCCGCACTGCCCAGAGGGTGCTCGGGGAGGGTCTGGAGCCTCGGGCTGCGAGGTGCACTCCACACCTGGACCGGGGCAGGCTGCTTCCGGAGCACTGCCCTCCAGAGGGCCTCCTGACCCTCCAGCCCCCACCCTGCCCGCCAGCTGTCCCTGCCCGTCTCTGTCCCGTCCCACAGGGGCCTCTGTAACCAGGGCCAAAAAGCAGTGGAGTCCTCAGGTGGGAAAGAGACCCCACAAGGGAAACACGTCCTTCCTCAGATGGAGGCTGAACAGGGCTATGGGGCAGCAGGAGGCCGGGCGGGCACCCTGCACACAGGGTGAGGGGCTGGGGGGGCTGGAAAAGTGACTGTGGACAGGAGCCCCCAGAGGTGAAGCCAACACCCCTCAGGTGACCCCAGAAACACTAGAAGAACACGAGACCCCTGCACTGAAACCCAGAGCCCCCAGAGGGGAGCCCAGCCCCCTGAGTTGGACCAGGACCCCCAGAGTTGAGTCGGGACCCCAGAGTTGTACCAGGATCCCCAGAGCTTGACCAGGACCCCCAGAGTTGGAGCAGGACCTCCAGAGTTGGACCAGGACCCCCAGAGTTGGAGCAGGACCTCCAGAGTTGGACCAGGACCCCCAGAGTTGGACCAAGTCCCCCAGAGTTGAGTCAGGACCCCAGAGTTGGACCAGGACCCCCAGAGTTGAGTCAGGACCCCAGAGTTGGACCAGGACCCCCAGAGTTGAGTCAGGACCCCAGAGTTGGACCAGGACCCCCAGAGTTGAGTCAGGACCCCAGAGTTGGACCAGGACCCCCAGAGTTGAGTCAGGACCCCAGAGTTGGACCAGGACCCCCAGAGTTGAGTCAGGACCCCCAGAGTTGGACCAGGACCCCCAGAGTTGGGCCAGGACCCCTGAAGATGACCCCAGGACTGAGTGCCTAGTGAGCTCGGCCCACCCCAGGGTGCAGTGACATTGCTCAGTCAGGCACACACCCCATCACACCCCCCCGGGCTGGACGAGGCACCCATTTTCCCCCAGACAGTGGGGTGAGGGTCCCCGGCGGACAATGACCCCCTGCCCCATGAACAATCCAGCCTCACAGCCCCACCATCAGAGCAACTCTCTCAAGTGGGACTGTCCGTCACAGCTGGGGACGGGGACAGGGAGGGGCCCTCCAGCTCAGACCCATCAATCACCCATTATAAGCTGCAGAGCCCCGAGCAAGATGGGTGGGTAGGGGCTGCAGTGGGGGCTCTCCGGGGAGGGACACAGCCATCCCCAGAGGGACACCCACTATTCCTGGGGAGGACCCGTCCCCAGGCTGCTTCCCCAAGCTCAGGACCCCACACCTGGTGGGGGGCACTCCTGCAGGGACATGAGGCCCAGCAGCCTCAAAGGGGCTTTGTCCAGAAGGGGACAGGACAGGATGAGGCCTCTACTGAGACAAAGGCCTCCTTTAAGTCACTGGATGCCCCCCAACCCCAGTAAATTCCAGCAGGACCAATGGGGTCCCTCCAAAGCAGCGAGCCTTCTGGGGTGGGTGTGCTGCACAGACCTGGCCCTGCAGGTACAGCCTGCACCGCCCCCCACGCCACACAGCCTCCACATCCAGAGGGGAGCCGTTTCCACAGCTCAAGACAGGTGGGTGGGTGCCCCTTCCACAGCTGCTGCCACAACCTGCTCCCCGAAACCCAACTGCACCCTGGTCAGAATAGGGGGCTCTGCCCGCACCCTAGCAGGAGGGAGGAACAGGGAGCTCTGAAGGATGGAGGCACCTGCTTCCCCTCCTCCCGGATGGAGCCTGAAGGAGTCCTGGGAAGTGAGATCAGCCAGAGAGAGGAGGATGAAGACGGGATGGTCTCACTCAGGGACAGAGGTGGAGACATGAGAACAGAAGGGGAAACACCAAGCAGGACGTGGACTGGGTTTGCTGTCTTGCCCCAAAGTCAAGGACTCTGGGGGTGGGGGGCTTTCAGGTCCTGGTGCTGATGGTGGAGGAGGCCCTGGGCTGGGGGAGAGTGTTTGGCAGAAACTGAGAAACGTCACACACGGACCAGCAACTATATTGACTGTGAACCATGAAGCCTCCCTAATAAAAAAAATCTAAAAAGAACATAAAAGAACAAAATCACTTTCTGACAACAAAGGCAATAAACTGACGTGCTTCCCTGCGCGGACAGCCGGCCGGTGGCAGGCCGAAAGTCAGCTCTGACCTCACGGGGCAGAAAGGGAAAAAAGAGGCCAATGAAACAATAGAAGTATTGATCACACTCAGAAAAACTCCCAAAATAGAGCAGAGAGGATGTAGGGATTTTTTTTTTCTCTCTCTCTCTCTCTCAGAGTCACTTAATCGCATCCGGAAAACCCTGGTGGTGAGAGGGTCATGAAAAGCCAGGCTGTGAGAGCGAGCGAGCGGGAGGGAGGAGGGTCCTCCCATTACACAGGGGAGGAGCGGGAAGGAGGTCAGGGGAGGAGGGAGAGGAGGAGGAGAGGAGGAGGGAGGGGAGAGGAGGGGGAGAGAAGAGGGAGGGGAGAGGAGAGAGAGGGGAAGGAGGAGGAGGAGCCCTTTAACTCTGCCCGCCCCTCAGCTCTGGCTCCCCAAGTCTGCGCCTCAAGTCTGCCCTTGACTGCAGTCCCCAGGCAGCACAGAGCAGAACGAAGGGCAGTGACCCACCCCAGAGGGTCAGCTCCAGCCTCTGCCTCACAGCCAGCCCAGCCAGGCCCAAGAGCTTGGGACACACGGAGGCATCCCAGGACATAAGGTTGTGATCTCTCGACCCCCTGCACCCAGGAAACAGAAGCCCACTTCTCAGACCACTCAGGACCAGAGGAAACTCACAGCACACTGGAGGAAATGATCACGCAGAAGGCTCTCCTTTTTTTAACTGCAAGCATGGAAAAACAGGAGGGGGCTGGGGAAGCAGCACCATGGTTCTGCAGAAAGCCATTCATGCCTGTGGCATCAAAGGTCCCAGGTTCAATCCCCAGCACCACCCTCAGCCAGAGCTGAGCAGGGCTCTGGGAACAAACAAAAAACTAAAAGCAGGCAGCACGACAGAAACCTGATTTTCAAGTGGCTTACATGGTTCTCCTGAGCCTGAACTCACAAGGAACAGAGCCTGCCAGTTCAGAGCCTCACGGGAAAATACTTGAAGTGTTTTTAGAAATAATTGGTGGCAAAGACAATGGAATCCTTCTTGCTAAGTAGGTAACATTCCCCTTGTCTGCTAGATAGACCTTAAAAATTTCCACAAGCTGTTGCCAAGTGTATAGGCCAAGTCAGATAGAACCCAGTCCGCACCAGCCTGGAAGTAAGTTGCTGGGCTGTTTTCTCTTCTGTCTCCGTCTCTCTGGAGAAGTCAGCCTGAGCAGTGAGGCCCAGTCCTCAACCATGTGTCTGACGTCAGCTGTCTTTCTACAGAGGGACTTTATGTATTCTACCTCAGTCAACACCAGGACTTGACATCACCTGTGCTATTCCTACTTTCTGGTCCCTGATTATTAAACACTTTGTTCTGCTTTCTATCTCACCGCCTGTCAGCCACCCAGTTGCAGATGCCGCCATGACGCCACCCTGACCTCCCTGGGCAGACGCCCTCACCCACGTGTCCTGGAGCCTCCCCTCCCCAGAGCCCTGCCCCACTAGGGACAGACAGACACAGGCTGAGGGTGTGGATCCACCTGCCAACACCCATGTCCAGCGGAGAAGCAATGACAGAAGCCAGAACTCCCACCTTCTGCTCCCCATAGAGAATTTGGGCCCAGGCTCCCAGAGGGGAGAAATGTCAGGGGAAGATGCCCAGAGGGTTCTTGAACCCCAATTCCACCAGGACCCAAAGCATTTGTCACCAGGAATCTTGTTTTTATACCATCACTGAGGAGAAAAGAAAAAAAAAAAAGAAAAGAAAAACATCTGGAAGTAGTAATAGGTGTAGGTATGACTTAGAAAGGAAGAGAAGGCAGGACTACTGAAAAAAAGATGAGAATAAACAGGTAGATAGATGGATAGAGATACATGTCTACACACAGATAGACACAGACACAGACAGACACAGACAGATACAGATACAGATACAGATACAGATACAGATACAGACACAGACACAGACAGATACAGACACAGACACAGACACGACAGACACAGACAGACACAGACACAGACAGACACAGACAGACACAAATAGTTACAGAATCAGACAGACACAGACAGATACAGACACAGACACAGACACAGACACAGACAGACACAGACAGACACAGACACAAATAGTTACAGAATCAGCCCCACATCTGTGACCTTGGGAGAACCACTGCAGTTTCCAACAGAAGGAATGGGGACACAGAGCTCTGGTGGTGGGGACGAGGAATTAGACCCGTTATCTCATAATTCTGTAAATCAGTATTAAACCACTAACACAAAATATCTGCTGTTAACACACATACCCACCGTCCTAATATCCAGCCTCTATCCCAGAAGAGAAGCAGAGCTGCACTCGCTCCCTGGCCGCCCCCATGCCCCCCATGCCCCCCAGCTCCCCTGAAGGCCTAGGGGTCCCCGGATGCAGGGAGCCCTGTGCAGTGGCCCAGACACACTCCACTGACATCACCTCCCAGCCAGGCCAGAGTCAGTGCCCAGGCCCTCGCCCACACCCGTGCCACGGAGCAGAGGATGCCACCCGTGGGGTTTTGACTCCACCTGAGGACTGCAGGCAGGTGCCTCCTCGTGACACCTGAAGCCCTGCCCCGCCTCTCGGGAAGCTTTCCCCCTGCAGGGGGGGACCAGGGGCCAGAACCCGCATCCTTACACACGGCAACATGTGCCTGCAACCAGGTGCGCCGCCACCCAGCGCCCACACAGATCTTTTTGAAGCGAAGATCAGCTGACTCTCAGCAGGCTGGGAGTGCAGCCTCTCACCGCAGCAGCTCCTGCCCTCTCACACTCAGCACAACCTCCCCCACGCCCCCCCGTGCCCTCCAGGGCCACCAGCATGGTCTCTGCAGAGGGTCCACCCCCACCCCAAAAAATGCTAAAAATCACAGGTGAGGCCCTTGTGCGAGGTGTGTCCATGGAGTAACAGCGGGCACAGAGACTGTCCCCCACACAGCAGGACTGACGGCTACTGACCTTAGCAAACCTCACCAACTACAGCTGGCACATCACAGAAGCACTGCACCCAAGTTGCAGGTGCCGCCATGACACCACCCTGACCTCCCTGGGCAGCCGCCCTCACCCGTGTGTCCTGGAGCCTCCCCTCCCCAGAGCTCCTGCCCCACTAGGGACAGACAGACACAGGCTGGGGGTGTGGATCCACCTGTCAACACCCATGTCCAGCGGAGAAGCAATGACAGAAGCCAGAACTCCCACCTTCTGCTCCCCATAGAGAATTTGGGTCCAGACTCCCAGAGGGGAGAAATGTCAGGGGAAGGTGACCAGAGGAAACTTGAAACACTGATCACCAGGAACGTTTATTTTTGTACCATCACTGAAAGGGAAGAGATTCCAGGGAACACCTGAAGAAGCCAGGTGCTGTTTTTCTTATCTGAGAGAGAAGAGGAAAAAGGAAGGCACCTGGGAGTTATAACAGGTGTAGGTGTGGCTTAGAAAGGAAGCGAAGGGGACCAGGCAGTGGTGGACCTGGCTGAGCGCACGTGTGACAGTGCACAAGGACCTGGGCTCGAGCCCCCAGTCCCCACCAGCAGGAGGAAAGCTTCATGAGTGGTGGAGCAGGGCTGTGGGTGTCTCTCTGTCTCTGTCTCCCTATCCCTCTCCTGTTTCCCTCTCAATTTCTGACTGCCTCTCTCCAATAAATAAATAAAGATAATAAAAAATAAAAATAGATAAATTCCTATAGTGTCTATGGTAATTAGATGAAGACTTTGGAATACAAAACAGAAAGGAAGTGAAGGCACAGCTATGCAACACTATACACCTGCAGGGGAGTCGCTTCCCCGGCGGTGAGGCAGGTCTGCAGGTGTCCGTCTTTCTCTCCCCCTCTCTGTCTTCCCCTCCTCTCTCCATTTCTCTCTGTCCTATCCAACAACGAACAACATCAACAATGGTAATAATAGTAACCACAACGAGGCTACAACAACAAGGGCAACAAAAGGAGGAAAAATGGCCTCCAGGAGCAGTGGATTCATGGTGCAGGCACCGAGCCCAGCAATCACCCTGGAGGGATAAAATAAATAAATAAATAAATAAATAAATAAATAAATAAATAAGAAAAAATAGATAGATAGCATAATGGTTATGCAAACAGGCATTTATGCCTGAGGCTCCAAAGTCCCAGGTTCAATCCCCCGCACCACCATAAGCCAGAGCTGATCTGTACTCTGGTAAAAAAAAAAAAAAAAAAAAAGAAAGAAAGAAAGAAAGAAAGAAAGAAAGAAAGAAAGAAAGAAAAAAGAAAAAGAATTGGTGCTGGGAAAATTGGACAGACCTACGTAGAAAAACAAAAGCAGAGCGTCACCCAACACTAAGCAGCAAAGTCAAACCAAATGAGTCAGTAATCTGGGAGACAGACCGGGATCTGTAAAATCTATAGAAGAAACATCAGTGAAAATTAGCAGGACCTTCACAGCAAGGTGTTTCTGGAGATTCACCCGCTCACCACCACCACCCCGGGCATGGGAAATGACAACAAGAGTAAACAAAGGGATTACACGAGACTAAACCGCTTCTACACATCAAAAGCAAACCCCACAAGGAGAACCAGGCGGCCCAGTAAGTGGGAGAAGATATTTGCACACTACACATCACACAAACAACTGATGCCAAACACAACCTGACGCTGTTGACTGGCTACGGAAGAAGGGCAAACGCTAGAAGAAGAAGAAGAAGAAGTACAGTGATACCAAACACTTACACAGAATTGGTACAGTGATAGCAAACATTTACACAATCAGTACAGATCGGGAGCCGGGCGGTGGCGCAGCGGGTTAAGCGCAGGTGGCGCGAAGCACAAGGACCGGTGTAAGGATCCCGGTTCGAGCCCCCGGCTGCCCACCTGCAGGGGAGTCGCTTCCCAGGTGGTGAAGCAGGTCTGCAGGTGTCTGTCTTTCTCTCCCCCTCTGTCTTCCCCTCCTCTCTCCATTTCTCTCTGTCCTGTCCAACAACAGCAGCAGCTATGACAACAATAACAACTACAACAAGCACAACAATAAGGGCAACAAAAGGGGAAAAAATGGCCTCCAGGAGCAGTAGATTTGTAGTGCAGGCGCCAAGCCCCCGCAATAACCCTGGAGGCCAAAATAAATTAATTAATTTAATTAAAAAAGAAAATAAATAAACGAAGACAAAGAAGGGTCAAGTCACGGTATCTCTGCCGGCTTCGCTCCTGGTCCTTGACTGTCAGTGCAGGCGCTGTCAAACACGGGGCTCAGACCCTCTGCTTCCAGAAAGATTTCTTCTCCCTCTTCCTCTCCTCCCACACCCCCAGCCAAATGTAAAATTAGCAGCAGCGGAGTGAAGTCATGCCCCCAAATTACACCCCAGCCAAGGATCCTGAAGGACCTGCTGTCCTTGCAGCAACATTCGCATCACTACGGAGGCTGCACTCATCATCTCTGTTCCCAGGGCTTCGGGGGCCATGCCGGAGAATGTCTGCACTGTGGAGCAGGCACAGAGGAGGAAGGCGACCGGCCGGCTCCCTCCTGCCAGAGGTCCAGGACCCCTCACGCTTCCCGCACTCAGAGCTGAGGGGCCGGCATCCAGAGAGGAAATTACCAGGCTGAGCCACCAGAGAAGGAAGAAGATTCACACGGCAGATAAGAGGAGTCTGTGGCAACTTGAGTCTCCAGACCGGAAAGCCTGACATTTTTAGAGCTGGGGAGAGGCCTGCTGGCAGTCAGCAGAGACCCTGTTTTATGTTCTCTCCTCTCCAAAAGCCCTGGGATTAAAGGCAGGCTCACAGACCGGTGACCCCGCCGCCCTCGCAGCTCTGACTCGCTAATGAGACAATGGAGGAGGCGGGCGCTTCAGACCTGCTGAGCTGGCAGGTTTTGTCCTGAGCCACAGGCCCAAACGCAAACTGAAGAACGGTCTGGATCCACCTGCCAGCACCCATGTCCAGCGGAGAAGCAGTGAGCCCACGAGGGACAGACAGACACAGGCTGGGGGTGTGGATCCACCTGCCAGCACCCATGTCCAGCGGAGAAGCAATGAGCCCACGAGGGACAGACAGACACAGGCTGGGGGTGTGGATCCACCTGCCAGCACCCATGTCCAGCGGAGAAGCAGTGAGCCCACGAGGGACAGACAGACACAGGCTGGGGGTGTGGATCCACCTGCCAGCACCCATGTCCAGCGGAGAAGCAGTGAGCCCACGAGGGACAGACAGACACAGGCTGGGGGTGTGGATCCACCTGCCAGCACCCATGTCCAGCGGAGAAGCAGTGAGCCCACGAGGGACAGACAGACACAGGCTGGGGGTGTGGATCCACCTGCCAGCACCCATGTCCAGCGGAGAAGCAGTGAGCCCACGAGGGACAGACAGACACAGGCTGGGGGTGTGGATCCACCTGCCAGCACCCATGTCCAGCGGAGAAGCAGTGAGCCCACGAGGGACAGACAGACACAGGCTGGGGGTGTGGATCCACCTGCCAGCACCCATGTCCAGCGGAGAAGCAGTGACAGAAGCCAGAGCTCCCACCTTCTGCTCCCCATAGAGAGTTTGGGTCCAGGCTCCCAGAGGGGGAGAAATGTCAGGGGAAGATGCCCAGAGGGCTCTGAACCCCCATTCCACCAGGACCTGAAGTGTTTGTCACCAGGAATCCTGTGTTTACACCATCACTGAAAGGGACATGAATTTAGAAAACACCAGAGGAAGCCGGGCTCTGTTTATCTGAGAGAGAAGAGGGAAAAAGAAGAAAAAAAAAAGGAAGGACAGTCAGTAGTAGTAACAGGTATAGGGGTGAACTAGAAAGAAAGTGAAGGCAGGACTGTTGAAAAATGGGGAGAAGATAGATAGATAGATTAGATAGATGGATAGATAGATAGATAGATAGATAGATAGGTAGATAGATCGATAGACAGACAGACAGATGATAGAGACAGAGTTGGGACAGACAGCATAATGGTCATGCAAAGGGACTTTCATGCCTGAGGCTCCAAAGTTCAAGTTTCTTTTTTTTTTCCAAGTTTCAATCCCTCTCATCATCATAAACTGGAGCTCTGATAGGAAAAAAAAGTAAGAGATCATTGATATAGATACTTAAAGAATCAACCCACGTCTGCGCCCTGGGGAGAACCACTGCAGTTTCCAGTGGAGGGAGTGGGGACACAGAGCTCTGGGGGTGGGGACGTATGCCCCTGTTATCTTGTTATGTTGTAAATCAATATGAAATCACTAATAAAGGGTGGGGTATAGCATAATGGTTGTGCAAAGAGACTTTCGTGCCTGAGGCTCTCAAGTCCCAGGTTCAGTCCCTCACACTGCCATAAGCCAGAGCTGAGCAGTGCTCTGGAAAAAGCAAATTAATAATAATAATAATAATAAAGTGGTCCGGGAGGTGACGCAGCAGTGGACTCTCAAGCATGAGGTCCTGAGTTCAATCCCCGGCAGCACATGTACCAGAGGGATGTCTGGTTCTTTCTTTTTCTCTCTTTATCTTTCTCATGAATAAATAAATTCTTTTAAAAAAAAAAGAATTATTTTTAAAAATCACTGATAAAAACTCAAAAGCAAAAACCAAAACAAACCAACACAGTGCTTCCAACCTCTCGGGCTTCCTCTGGAAGACACCCCGGGTGAGACATGCCTGCTCCGACCCCATGGAGTCCGTTTCTCTGGAAGAAGGGCTCCCACGGGAGCACCCCAGTGAGTCCCCAAGGCCAGAACCCACGCTGGGCCCACAGGCTTGCGCCTCCTTGACTCCAGGGAAGCTCGGGGGCCACCCGCCTGCGGGGCCCCCCCAGAGCTGGAGAGGAAACTGAAAGGAGCCTCCCTGGTCCCCACCAGCTCCCAGGTCAGCCCAGCTACAGACCAGACTGCGGAGAGGAGGGCGGGGAGGGGGTGTGAGACTAAGCAGCAGCTGTCCACAGAGGACTTCTGTCTGCCCAGTGCTCACAGGGCGGCCTGAGGAAGCCCAGCCTACCCAGGGGCCTGCTTCGCCAGGTGAGTCCTTCGCAGAGCTCTGATTTTGTATTCTCTTTATTCATTCATTCAATGGATACAGACAGCCAGAAATCGAGAGGAATGGGGAGAGAGACAGAGAGAGAGCTGCAGCCCTGTGCCACCGTGGCCTCCTGAAGCTTCCCGCCCCCACCCCCCGCAGGTGGGGACCAGGGGCTTGAACCTGGGTCCCGGAGCACTGTAACGTGTGCGCTCAGCCAGGGGCGCCACCACCGGGCCCCCATCAGAGCTGTCAGCCCCTGTGCTCTGGGATGCTTCCTCTTTCATTGGGGATTTGAACAGTGTGACGAAACGGTAAGATTTCCGGGGTCTGGGTTCCCACCCACACGTGGTCAGTGTGTCAACATGCCCCAGCAGAGAGCGGTGACGGCCCCAGGCCCAGGCCCCAGTCCTCAGTCAGACGCAGTGTGTGGCCACCAGTTCTTTTTGCAAGCTCTTTGCTTTAGTCTTCTGCGTGGAACTATACAGTGGTTCTCCTCCACTTCTCCTTTATTTATTTTTTTTGTTAATAATTTATTGCTTTTATTTTAAAGAGAAAGACACACAGAAAGACCAGAGACCTGCTGAGCTCTGGCTGATAGTGGTGCTGGGGATTGAACCTGGGCCCTCAGAGCCTCAGGCAGGACAGTTTGTTGCAGAACCATTATGCTGATGAACAGAGAGTAACAAGGACTCAATCTGCTAAAGTTATAAATGTAAACATTAAAAAAGACTAAGCTTTGTATGCGCTTTTCTGGTTCCAAGACTTCAGGGAGAGGAGACCTGACCCACAGATGAAGAAACAGAAAATAAAGCGGGCAGGCCAGGCTTCCCTGGATTGAAGACCCCACCAATGTGTCCTGGAGCTCCGCTTCCCCAGAGACCCACCCTACTAGGGAAAGAGAGAGGCAGACTGGGAGTATGGACCGACCAGTCAACGCCCATGTTCAGCGGGGAAGCAATTACAGAAGCCAGACCTTCTACCTTCTGCAACCCTCAATGACCCTGGGTCCATACTCCCAGAGGGATAGAGAATAGGAAAGCTATCAGGGGGAGGGGGTGGGATATGGAGATTGGGCGGTGGGAATTGTGTGGAGTTGTACCCCTCCTACCCTATGGTTTTGTTAATTAATCCTTTCTTTAATAAAAAAAATAATAAAAAAAAAAAAAGAAAAGAAAATAAAGCGGGCAAAAAACAACCTAGACTAACAGCTAGTTTTAATTAGGCGAGCGAGACACGTTAAACCTGCTTCATCCAGAAACATACACACTCACCAAAAGAAAGAGTCTGTGCCGAGACTTACAAGACAGACCCTTTCCAAGTCAAGTCAGACGTCGACCAGTCATACCAGAAGGACAAACTAATAAGTAAATAAAATCTCACAGAAAGTTTCATTCATGGATTTTTTAATGGCACTGAATGGCAAAAAAAAAAAAAAAAAAGAAAGAAAGAAAGAAAGAAAGAAAAGTCCCCTTCTAATAATCACTGTGTGAGTTCAATTATTCTGAGAATGATCATCACTGAGGTCACTGAGCAGCCAAATGTCCTAAAATCCTTAAGTCAACAGGAAACAGAACAAAGTGAAACTCCCAGAGAAACGCGGGTGAAAAGACCGCAGACCAGGGCTTGAATAAACTGAATAAACGTGAGGTTTTCTGGTGTCTAAGCACCAAACTCCCACATTCACACGCTGTTTAACCCCAAAGGTGAGCAGAGCTGCCCCCTCCCCACTGCAGTGCACTCACACACACACTCACACTCACACACACACACTCACACACACACACTCTCACACACACACTCACACTCACACACACACTCACATACAGTCACATACACACTCACACATACACACACTAACACACATATACACAAACTCACACACTAACACACGTACACTCACACACAGGCACACACACTCACACACATACACACACACATACACATACTAACACACAGGCACACACTCACACATTCACACACAGGCACACACATACACACACTCACACACATACACACACTCACACACATACACACAAGGCAAACATTCTCATACACATACACACTCACACACATACACACACACATACACTCACCCACAGGCACACACACTCAGACACATACACACACTAACACACATACACACTCACACACAGGCACACACACTCACACACATACACACACTAACACACATACACACAGGCACACACTCACACACACATACACACACTAACACACATACACACACAGGCAAACACACTCACACACATACACACTCACACACATACACACACATAAAAACATACACACTAACACACATACACACACACTCATACACATACACACTCACACACATACACTCACCCACAGGCACACACACTCAGACACATACACACACTAACACACATACACACACTCACACACTCATACACATACACATACTCACACACACATACACACTCACACACACATAGACACACTAACATACACAGGCACACACACTCACACACATACACACTCACACACATACACACACTAACACACATACACACAGGCACACATACACACACGGGCACGCACACACTCACACACACATACACACTCACACACATACACACTCACACACATACACACACACTCACACACACATACACACACTCACACACAGGCACACACACATACACACACTAACACACATACAATCACACACAGGCACACACACTCACACATACACACTCATACACACACTCACACACAGGCACACACATACGCACACGCACATACACACACTCACACACATACACACACAGGCAAGCACACACTCACACACACATACACACACTCACACACATAAACACACTAACACACACATACATACACTAATACACATACACAGGCACACACACTCATACACATACACACTCACACACATACACATACTCACACACATACACACACTCACACACAGGCACACACACTCATACACATACACACTCACACACATACACATACTCACACACATACACACACTCACACACAGGCACACACACTCATACACATACACACACTAACACACATACACACACAGGCACACACACTCACACACACTCACACACATACACACACACTCACACACAGGCACACACACTCACACACATACACACAGGCACACACACATACACACTCACACACACACACACTCACACACATACACACTCACACACACACTCACACACAGGCACACACACTCACACACATACACA
>NW_026647427.1:0-37528 GCF_950295315.1 Erinaceus europaeus | reverse complement strand
ACCCTGTGTGTCCCTCACCCTGTGTGTCCCTCACCCTGTGTGTCCCTCACCCTGTGTGTCCCTCACCCTGTGTGTCCCTCACCCTGTGTGTCCCTCACCCTGTGTGTCCCTCACCCTGTGTGTCCCTCACCCTGTCTGTCCCTCACCCTGTGTGTCCCTCACCCTGTCTGTCCCTCACCCTGTCTGTCCCTCACCCTGTGTGTCCCTCACCCTGTGTGTCCCTCACCCTGTGTGTCCCTCACCCTGTCTGTCCCTCACCCTGTGTGGCCCTCACCCTGTGTGTCCCTCACCCTGTGTGGCCCTCACCCTGTGTGTCCCTCACCCTGTGTGGCCCTCACCCTGTGTGTCCCTCACCCTGTGTGTCCCTCACCCTGTGTGTCCCTCACCCTGTCTGTCCCTCACCCTGTGTGTCCCTCACCCTGTGTGTCCCTCACCCTGTGTGTCCCTCACCCTGTGTGTCCCTCACCCTGTGTGTCCCTCACCCTGTGTGTCCCTCACCCTGTCTGTCCCTCACCCTGTGTGTCCCTCACCCTGTGTGTCCCTCACCCTGTGTGTCCCTCACCCTGTGTGTCCCTCACCCTGTGTGTCCCTCACCCTGTGTGTCCCTCACCCTGTGTGTCCCTCACCCTGTGTGTCCCTCACCCTGTCTGTCCCTCACCCTGTGTGTCCCTCACCCTGTGTGTCCCTCACCCTGTGTGTCCCTCACCCTGTGTGTCCCTCACCCTGTGTGTCCCTCACCCTGTCTGTCCCTCACCCTGTGTGTCCCTCACCCTGTCTGTCCCTCACCCTGTGTGTCCCTCACCCTGTGTGGCCCTCACCCTGTCTGTCCCTCACCCTGTCTGTCCCTCACCCTGTGTGGCCCTCACCCTGTGTGTCCCTCACCCTGTCTGTCCCTCACCCTGTGTGTCCCTCACCCTGTGTGTCCCTCACCCTGTGTGTCCCTCACCCTGTGTGTCCCTCACCCTGTGTGTCCCTCACCCTGTCTGTCCCTCACCCTGTGTGGCCCTCACCCTGTGTGTCCCTCACCCTGTGTGTCCCTCACCCTGTGTGTCCCTCACCCTGTCTGTCCCTCACCCTGTGTGTCCCTCACCCTGTGTGTCCCTCACCCTGTCTGTCCCTCACCCTGTGTGGCCCTCACCCTGTGTGTCCCTCACCCTGTGTGTCCCTCACCCTGTGTGTCCCTCACCCTGTCTGTCCCTCACCCTGTGTGTCCCTCACCCTGTCTGTCTCTCACCCTGTGTGTCCCTCACCCTGTGTGTCCCTCACCCTGTGTGGCCCTCACCCTGTCTGTCCCTCACCCTGTGTGTCCCTCACCCTGTGTGTCCCTCACCCTGTCTGTCCCTCACCCTGTGTGGCCCTCACCCTGTGTGTCCCTCACCCTGTCTGTCCCTCACCCTGTGTGTCCCTCACCCTGTGTGGCCCTCACCCTGTGTGTCCCTCACCCTGTCTGTCCCTCACCCTGTGTGTCCCTCACCCTGTGTGTCCCTCACCCTGTGTGTCCCTCACCCTGTGTGTCCCTCACCCTGTGTGTCCCTCACCCTGTGTGTCCCTCACCCTGTCTGTCCCTCACCCTGTCTGTCCCTCACCCTGTCTGTCCCTCACCCTGTGTGTCCCTCACCCTGTGTGTCCCTCACCCTGTCTGTCCCTCACCCTGTGTGTCCCTCACCCTGTGTGTCCCTCACCCTGTGTGTCCCTCACCCTGTCTGTCCCTCACCCTGTCTGTCCCTCACCCTGTGTGTCCCTCACCCTGTGTGTCCCTCACCCTGTGTGTCCCTCACCCTGTGTGTCCCTCACCCTGTGTGTCCCTCACCCTGTGTGTCCCTCACCCTGTCTGTCCCTCACCCTGTCTGTCCCTCACCCTGTGTGTCCCTCACCCTGTGTGTCCCTCACCCTGTCTGTCCCTCACCCTGTGTGTCCCTCACCCTGTCTGTCTCTCACCCTGTGTGTCCCTCACCCTGTGTGTCCCTCACCCTGTGTGTCCCTCACCCTGTCTGTCCCTCACCCTGTGTGTCCCTCACCCTGTGTGTCCCTCACCCTGTGTGTCCCTCACCCTGTCTGTCTCTCACCCTGTGTGTCCCTCACCCTGTGTGTCCCTCACCCTGTGTGTCCCTCACCCTGTCTGTCCCTCACCCTGTGTGTCCCTCACCCTGTGTGTCCCTCACCCTGTGTGTCCCTCACCCTGTCTGTCCCTCACCCTGTCTGTCCCTCACCCTGTGTGTCCCTCACCCTGTGTGTCCCTCACCCTGTCTGTCCCTCACCCTGTGTGTCCCTCACCCTGTCTGTCCCTCACCCTGTGTGTCCCTCACCCTGTGTGTCCCTCACCCTGTGTGTCCCTCACCCTGTGTGTCCCTCACCCTGTCTGTCCCTCACCCTGTGTGTCCCTCACCCTGTCTGTCCCTCACCCTGTCTGTCCCTCACCCTGTCTGTCTCTCACCCTGTCTGTCCCTCACCCTGTCTGTCCCTCACCCTGTGTGTCCCTCACCCTGTGTGTCCCTCACCCTGTCTGTCCCTCACCCTGTGTGTCCCTCACCCTGTCTGTCCCTCACCCTGTGTGTCCCTCACCCTGTGTGTCCCTCACCCTGTGTGTCCCTCACCCTGTCTGTCCCTCACCCTGTGTGTCCCTCACCCTGTCTGTCCCTCACCCTGTGTGTCCCTCACCCTGTGTGTCCCTCACCCTGTGTGTCCCTCACCCTGTCTGTCCCTCACCCTGTCTGTCCCTCACCCTGTGTGTCCCTCACCCTGTGTGGCCCTCACCCTGTGTGTCCCTCACCCTGTGTGGCCCTCACCCTGTGTGTCCCTCACCCTGTGTGGCCCTCACCCTGTCTGTCCCTCACCCTGTGTGTCCCTCACCCTGTGTGTCCCTCACCCTGTGTGTCCCTCACCCTGTCTGTCCCTCACCCTGTGTGTCCCTCACCCTGTGTGTCCCTCACCCTGTGTGTCCCTCACCCTGTGTGTCCCTCACCCTGTGTGTCCCTCACCCTGTGTGTCCCTCACCCTGTCTGTCCCTCACCCTGTGTGTCCCTCACCCTGTGTGTCCCTCACCCTGTGTGTCCCTCACCCTGTGTGTCCCTCACCCTGTGTGTCCCTCACCCTGTGTGTCCCTCACCCTGTGTGTCTCTCACCCTGTGTGTCCCTCACCCTGTGTGTCCCTCACCCTGTGTGTCCCTCACCCTGTGTGTCCCTCACCCTGTCTGTCCCTCACCCTGTCTGTCCCTCACCCTGTGTGTCCCTCACCCTGTGTGTCCCTCACCCTGTCTGTCCCTCACCCTGTGTGTCCCTCACCCTGTCTGTCCCTCACCCTGTCTGTCCCTCACCCTGTCTGTCCCTCACCCTGTGTGTCCCTCACCCTGTGTGTCCCTCACCCTGTGTGTCCCTCACCCTGTGTGTCTCTCACCCTGTGTGTCCCTCACCCTGTGTGTCCCTCACCCTGTGTGTCCCTCACCCTGTGTGTCCCTCACCCTGTGTGTCCCTCACCCTGTGTGTCCCTCACCCTGTGTGTCCCTCACCCTGTCTGTCCCTCACCCTGTGTGTCCCTCACCCTGTGTGTCCCTCACCCTGTGTGTCCCTCACCCTGTGTGTCCCTCACCCTGTCTGTCCCTCACCCTGTGTGTCCCTCACCCTGTGTGTCCCTCACCCTGTGTGTCCCTCACCCTGTGTGTCCCTCACCCTGTGTGTCCCTCACCCTGTGTGTCCCTCACCCTGTGTGTCCCTCACCCTGTGTGTCCCTCACCCTGTGTGTCCCTCACCCTGTGTGTCCCTCACCCTGTGTGTCCCTCACCCTGTGTGTCCCTCACCCTGTGTGTCCCTCACCCTGTGTGTCCCTCACCCTGTGTGTCCCTCACCCTGTGTGTCCCTCACCCTGTGTGTCCCTCACCCTGTGTGTCCCTCACCCTGTCTGTCCCTCACCCTGTCTGTCCCTCACCCTGTGTGTCCCTCACCCTGTCTGTCCCTCACCCTGTGTGTCCCTCACCCTGTGTGTCCCTCACCCTGTGTGTCCCTCACCCTGTCTGTCCCTCACCCTGTGTGTCTCTCACCCTGTCTGTCCCTCACCCTGTGTGTCCCTCACCCTGTGTGGCCCTCACCCTGTGTGTCCCTCACCCTGTGTGGCCCTCACCCTGTGTGTCCCTCACCCTGTGTGGCCCTCACCCTGTCTGGCCCTCACCCTGTCTGGCCCTCACCCTGTCTGGCCCTCACCCTGTCTGGCCCTCACCCTGTCTGGCCCTCACCCTGTCTGTCCCTCACCCTGTCTGTCCCTCACCCTGTGTGTCTCTCACCCTGTCTGTCCCTCACCCTGTCTGTCCCTCACCCTGTCTGTCCCTCACCCTGTGTGTCCCTCACCCTGTGTGGCCCTCACCCTGTCTGGCCCTCACCCTGTCTGTCCCTCACCCTGTGTGTCTCTCACCCTGTCTGTCCCTCACCCTGTCTGTCCCTCACCCTGTCTGTCCCTCACCCTGTGTGTCCCTCACCCTGTGTGGCCCTCACCCTGTCTGGCCCTCACCCTGTCTGTCCCTCACCCTGTGTGTCCCTCACCCTGTCTGTCCCTCACCCTGTGTGTCCCTCACCCTGTGTGGCCCTCACCCTGTCTGGCCCTCACCCTGTCTGTCCCTCACCCTGTCTGGCCCTCACCCTGTCTGGCCCTCACCCTGTCTGGCCCTCACCTTCTCTGGCCCTCACCTTCTCTGGCCCTCACCCTGTGTGGCCTCACCTTGCCGGGCCACGATCAGGCTGGCCATGCAGTCAGGGACGCTGGTGCCGGCCGCCAGGAAGGTGATGCCCATGATGACGTCAGGGATCCCGAGTGTGTACCCAATGATGGTCACCTGCAGAAGTGGAGACAGAGAAGGAGAGAGGGGTCTGGGGGTGACGTAGTGGACAGGGCATTAGACTCTCAAGCATAAGGTCCTGAGTTCAGTCCTTGGATTATACCAGAGTGATGTCTGGGTCTTTCTCTCTCTCCTATATTTCTCACAAATAGGTAAATTCTTAAAAAGAGAGAGGGAGAGAGTGCAGAAAGATACCTGCAGCCCTGCTCCACCACTCGTGAAGCTTCCCCCCTACAGATGGGGACCAGGGGCTTGACCCTGGGTCCTTGAGCACTGTAATGTGTGTGCTCAACCAGGGGCACCATCACCTGGCTGCAGCCGGTGTGTCCTGTCCCTGCATGAATCTGCGGCTCCTGGCCGACTCTCAGTGTCCTGCCAGTATCGGACAGCCTGCACTCCGTCGGGTGGCTCGTTTCCCAGTACCCACTGTTGACTATAATTATTAGTATTGTCATTCTTATTATTTCTCTGAGAGAGAGACCAGAGCGCCTCTCAGCTCTGGCACATATAACTTCACACAAGATAACCAGAGACCACTGCCATGCTGTGGGCCAGACCTGGGGCCTCACACGGGCAAGTCCTGCACTCTACATACTGAACCACCTCCGGCACCCCCACCCTCCAACCTGCCTTGAAGGTAAGTGTCACTGTGTCCATGGGGGATCCCTGCTGCACAGAACAGCGTTGGGCCCCTGGATGGAAGCCCCAGTCTAAGGAGAAACAAGTCGAGGGGTTTGGTGTCAGCAACTTGCCCAAGGAAACTGCTCTGCCCATGGCTGCTGTGCCCGGGGCTGCTGTGCCCGGGGCTGCTCTGCCCATGGCTGCTGTGCCCGGGGCTGCTGTGCCCATGGCTGCTGTGCCCGGGGCTGCTCTGCCCATGGCTGCTCTGCCCATAGCTGATGTGCCCATGGCTGCTGTGCCCATGGCTGCTGTGCCCAGGGCTGCTGTGCCCGGGGCTGCTGTGCCCATGGCTGCTGTGCCCATGGCTGCTCTGCCCATGGCTGCTCTGCCCATGGCTGCTGTGTCCATGGCTGCTGTGCCCGGGGCTGCTGTGCCCGGGGCTGCTGTGCCCGGGGCTGCTGTGCCCATGGCTGCTCTGCCCATGGCTGCTGTGCCCATGGCTGCTGTGTCCATGGCTGCTGTGCCCATGGCTGCTGTGCCCGGGGCTGCTGTGCCCATGGCTGCTGTGCCCGGGGCTGCTGTGCCCATGGCTGCTGTGCCCATGGCTGCTCTGCCCATGGCTGCTGTGCCCATGGCTGCTGTGTCCATGGCTGCTGTGCCCATGGCTGCTGTGCCCGGGGCTGATGTGCCCGGGGCTGCTGTGCCCATGGCTGCTGTGCCCGGGGCTGCTGTGCCCGGGGCTGATGTGCCCATGGCTGCTGTGCCCATGGCTGCTGTGCCCGGGGCTGATGTGCCCGGGGCTGATGTGCCCGGGGCTGCTGTGCCCATGGCTGCTGTGCCCATGGCTGCTGTGCCCGGGGCTGCTGTGCCCGGGGCTGATGTGCCCATGGCTGCTGTGCCCATGGCTGCTGTGCCCGGGGCTGCTGCGCCCATGGCTGCTGTGCCCGGGGCTGCTGTGCCCATGGCTGCTGCGCCCATGGCTGCTGTGCCCGGGGCTGATGTGCCCATGGCTGCTGTGCCCGGGGCTGCTGTGCCCGGGGCTGATGTGCCCATGGCTGCTCTGCCCATGGCTGCTGTGCCCATGGCTGCTGTGCCCATAGCTGCTGTGCCCATGGCTGATGTGCCCATGGCTGATGTGCCCATGGCTGATGTGCCCATGGCTGCTCTGCCCCCCGGCACCCACTCACCAGCCACACCATCAGGTAGGAGAAGACGGCAATCCACAGCGTGGCGGTAATGAAGGTAGCCATGAAGAACTTCTCCCAGCGCGGCTTGCTACAGTTGGGAATGGTGGTGCAGAGCAGGAAGATGAGTGGCCACGTCAGGACCCACTTGACCTTGTCCCCTCTGGACTCTGCAGGGTCAGACAAATGCACCGGTCACGCCTGCCCACCGGGCCGCCAGCCGGCTTATTTCTCCCACCCCAACAAGAGGACACACCTCCATACCTCCTGCCTCTGCAAATGGCGGCCCCCTCAGGCCGGCCTGCAAGTGACCTTAGCAGGGGCAGCCCAGTACCATCTGTTTGCTGACTGAGTAACAATGACTCCAGAGACTCCACAGAACAGAAAGACGGATGTGGGACCTGGGTAAGGAAGGATCTGCCAAGGGTTGGAGTATAAATGGGCTTTGAAACTGGACAGACTGGGGCTAGACTCAAATTCCCATAGTGGCACCCCACACAAGAGTGACACTAACAAGGCCATCTCCCCAACACCTAGACTATCTGCTCTGTCCTCACACAAGAGTTACACTAACAGGGCCGCCTCCCAACACCTAGACTATCTGCTCTGTGTCCCCACACAAGAGTGACACTAACAGGGCCGCCTCCCAACACCTAGACTATCTGCTCCGTGTCCCCACACAAGAGTGACACTCACAGGGCCGCCTCCCCAACACCTAGACTATCTGCTCCGTGTCCCCACACAAGAGTGACACTCACAGGGCCGCCTCCCCAACACCTAGACTATCTGCTCCGTGTCCCCACACAAGAGTGACACTCACAGGGCCGCCTCCCCAACACCTAGACTATCTGCTCCGTGTCCCCACACAAGAGTGACACTCACAGGGCCGCCTCCCCAACACCTAGACTATCTGCTCCGTGTCCCCACACAAGAGTGACACTCACAGGGCCGCCTCCCCAACACCTAGACTATCTGCTCCGTGTCCCCACACAAGAGTGACACTCACAGGGCCGCCTCCCCAACACCTAGACTATCTGCTCCGTGTCCCCACACAAGAGTGACACTCACAGGGCCGCCTCCCAACACCTAGACTATCTGCTCCGTGTCCCCACACAAGAGTGACACTAACAGGGCCGCCTCCCAACACCTAGACTATCTTCTCCGTGTCCCCACACAAGAGTGACACTCACAGGGCCGCCTCCCCAACACCTAGACTATCTGCTCCGTGTCCCCACACAAGAGTGACACTCACAGGGCCGCCTCCCCAACACCTAGACTATCTGCTCCGTGTCCCCACACAAGAGTGACACTCACAGGGCCGCCTCCCCAACACCTAGACTATCTGCTCCGTGTCCCCACACAAGAGTGACACTCACAGGGCCGCCTCCCAACACCTAGACTATCTGCTCCGTGTCCCCACACAAGAGTGACACTAACAGGGCCGCCTCCCAACACCTAGACTATCTTCTCCGTGTCCCCACACAAGAGTGACACTCACAGGGCCGCCTCCCCAACACCTAGACTATCTGCTCCGTGTCCCCACACAAGAGTGACACTCACAGGGCCGCCTCCCCAACACCTAGACTATCTGCTCCGTGTCCCCACACAAGAGTGACACTCACAGGGCCGCCTCCCCAACACCTAGACTATCTGCTCCGTGTCCCCACACAAGAGTGACACTCACAGGGCCGCCTCCCAACACCTAGACTATCTGCTCCGTGTCCCCACACAAGAGTGACACTAACAGGGCCGCCTCCCAACACCTAGACTATCTGCTCCGTGTCCCCACACAAGAGTGACACTCACAGGGCCGCCTCCCCAACACCTAGACTATCTGCTCCGTGTCCCCACACAAGAGTGACACTCACAGGGCCGCCTCCCCAACACCTAGACTATCTGCTCCGTGTCCCCACACAAGAGTGACACTCACAGGGCCGCCTCCCCAACACCTAGACTATCTGCTCCGTGTCCCCACACAAGAGTGACACTCACAGGGCCGCCTCCCAACACCTAGACTATCTGCTCCGTGTCCCCACACAAGAGTGACACTAACAGGGCCACCTCCCCAACACCTAGACTATCTGCTCTGTCCCCACACAAGAGTGACACTAACAGGGCTGTCAGATAGAGCTGGGCAGTGCCTTGATTTAAAACAATACTAGAAATAAGTAAATAGATGGAAATCACACAGTGTGCTTGACAAGTATCCCACAACGGAGAGACATGAATGTGCTACAGCAGGAAATATGTGGAAATTAAAAGACATTCCATCACCAGGGGAAATCTGCAAATACCTTGAGGTGAATGAAAACACCGCGGAGCCAGACAGTGGTGCACTGCTTGAATGCACACAGCACAGGGCACAAGGACCTGGGTTCAAGCCCCCTGGTCCCCCCCCCTGCAGGGGAAAAGCCCTGTGAGTGGTGAAGCAGGGCTGCAGGTGTCTCTCTCTCTCTCTTATCTATGCATCTCCCTCCCCCCTCTCAACTTCTGTCTCTATCCAGTAATAATAAATAAATAATTTCAAAACACCAAAAAGCAAAGAGTATAAGATGCTAAGTGTGTGAATGCTGTGGAAGCAGCAGTCTTTGTAGCTGTGACTTTATTTAGGCTGAATTTCACGCTGTAAGAATTTTCTCTCGGTGAGAGAAGAAACTGCAGAGCAGGAAGGTCCTCACTGTTTCAGCTCTGCTCTCTGGGTTGGAAGCTTCCTGAACCCTTCACAGCAAACTCACTGAGAGAAAACCCTGCCCGTTTACAAGGCTGAGCCAAGACGTGTGGCTGGCTGAAACTCACAGCTGGACAAACATCTATCTTCCCAGTGCTTCTCTTCACCCACCTCTCTTGCCTGTGGTCCCTAGAGGGATGGTGGGGAGGCTTCCTGCCCCGTTCACTTGTCTAGATGCCTGGTCAGCTCACAGCTCCCCTCACCGAGGGTGTCAGAGGAAGCCCAGGGCATCTCTAGAGGCCTGAGAATTGTACTGTTGAGGGCAGAGTTCTGGGGAGCTGTGATCCAGTAGGGTCTGAAAATAAAAGCTGCAGCCGAAAAGTCACTCAAAATCTTTCAGGCAGTGGCTCAGCTGGTAGAGCACACGTTACCACAGGTAAGGACCTGGGTTCAAGCCCCCGGTCCCTACCTGCAGGAGGGAAGCTTCATATGCAGTGGGGCCATGCTGCAGGTACCTGTCTCTCCCACCTCCCTCTCCTTCTCCTTTCCCTCTCAAATTTTCTCTGTCCTATCAAAAAAAAAAAAAAAAAAAACTCTGGAATGGTGGACTTGTCATGTCGGCACCAAACCCCAACAATAAAATCAATAAAAAACCAGAAGCTTTTCAGTCACTAAACAGCATCAACATTGACCTTCTGAGCCTATGAGAGAGGTGGCCGTTGCTCTGGACATAACCCACTGTCAAGCCTCAGAGTCCACTGTAGAATCCTGAGCCCCAGCCCTCACCCCCCAGCTGCCCTCTGTCTGCTGGACAAGGACCAACAGCGGCCAGAGGAATCACTGAAGCAGGTGGCAGCTACCATTCTTCTCAAAGTGACAGGAAGTGCTGGTTATTATTAGAAGTGAGTGAAGGACAGGTCAGGAAAATACCATCTGCAGTAACTATTAGAGTCTGTAGTGGGAGAAATATGGTTCCACCAGACAGCCGGGCCCTTTGCCCGCACCTGCATGTGTGCAAGAGTGTGTGTGTGTGTGTGTGTGTGTGTACATCTGCATGTGTCTAAGTTCCCATATTCTCCCTCCTTTCCTCTCTCTCCCTCTCCCTCTCTCCCCCCCTCCCCTTGGAACTGTTTGGATCTGAAGAGAACTGACCAGAGAGATGGCGTCTCTCTCTTCCTGCCTCTACCATCACCCCCTCCCCCCCTGTGACACCTCCTGGGGCCCAGCTTAGGAGAAAGACTGTGAGGCCACAGAGAGTGGAACTGAAGGGGCCGGGTGGCTCAGTGGGTGGCAGAAGGGCCTAGAGTCCAGTGTGTGGAATCTCTCATGGGGGCCGCGTCTCTCAGTCACCCGGGTTCCTGTCAGGCTCTGCCCACATGGGCCACTGTGGCCCTTGGCTGCTGACCAGCTCCATTCTCGTCCCCGAGCCTCACCGAGAGGGAGTGGACACAGGAGAGGGGAACAGTGTGCAGTCTCCAAGGGCAACACCCGGACACACGTGGGAACAAAGGAAGCTTCCCACCCACAGCCCCGGCCACTTCCTGCGGCGGACGGGAAGGAAGTGCTGTGTGCTGAGAGCTGGCTGTCAGGGGCTGGGGGCGAACAGGCCTCTGGCTTGAGGAGGAAGGTGAGTCAGGCACACAGGAAGACCTTTCTCACCAGGGAGGACAGCCGTGCAGGACTGTCAGGCCCAGTGGACCCGGGGTCAGAGGGATCGAGTCCTGGCAAATGGCGGCCTAAGAGGGTGAGGTTCTCAGCTCCCCAGCGCTGCAGTGACCTGCCCAGAGTCCCCTCAGGGCGCCGGGTCTGATTCCCCTGGGACAGTCAGTTCTCTGAGAAGCACTCGGTCCCCCGTACCAAGACAAAGGGAGGACATGGCTGGTCTCCACCCCACTCTGTGACTCTCAGTCTTTGAAGGGACTGGGCAGCGGACAGGACATGACACACCACTGCCTCTTCACAGAATAACAAGAGGGCTTAGCCTCTCCCTGGCGTCCTTCAGAGCCCTGGGGAGCACAGAGCAGGATGAAGAGGGTGCCCAGTGCAGGGGATCTGTGCCGACCCCTCTGGGGGCTGGGGGCAGGGCTGGAGGAATAACAGCTCATGTCCAGACCACCTCAGCAAACTCAGCAGTTTCTTGGGCTGTGGCATCTCCCCCCCCCCCCCGCCACATCCCAGCCCTGCCTGGCATCTCCCCCATGGCCACATCCCAGCCCTGCCTGGCATCTCCCACTAAGTCCCTGTGGGCACACCCTGGCCCTCCCTGGCATCTCCCCCCAGCCACATCCCAGCCCTGCCTGGCATCTCCCCCATGGCCACATCCCAGCCCTGCCTGGCATCTCCCACTAAGTCCCTGTGGGCACACCCTGGCCCTCCCTGGCATCTCCCCCCGGCCACATCCCAGCCCTGCCTGGCATCTCCCCCATGGCCACATCCCAGCCCTGACCCCCAGCCTGGCATCTGACCCCCAGCCTCAAGGAAATGAAACTCTTGTGGAGACAGAAGCGGAGTTTCTGGACTGTGGTGGCATGAGCTGGCGCTGGGTGGGCCCCCAGGGCCCTGGCACCTTAGAGACACAGAGATAAACACTGCTGGTGGGCAGACCTTCCCTGGTCACAGCCGCCTGGTGGGCACAACGCTCTCCCAGAATCCTGCCCCACAGCTACTGTCTCTCTCCCCACGTCCAGACAAGAAGTCTGGTGTCCGTTTCCGGGGCGACCGCTGCCCCTTCTCCCAATGTCTCGCGATGTCAAACGCTCCATGTGTGTGACGCTCCTAGGACCCCCGGTGGCCCCGGAGGGCCCGGTCCCAGCAAAGCCTCAGCAGGGTCTGGGCAGAGGGCTGGGGAGCCTGCCTTGTCCCTGAAGTCACAGTGGTGTCACTTCTTGCCGCTCGGCCCAGAAGTCGCCCTGGGCATCAAGCCGAGGCCACTCGAAAGGTGACCGCAGCCCAACCGTGCCAACTGTGACTGAAGCCCAGAAGGCCACCCTTGCGGGGCCGCTCTCCATGCAGGAGCCCCGGGTCCTGGCACCCACGCACAGGGCACTCACCCGGCGTGGAGAAGGGGGACAGGAAGGTGGGCTCGGGCTCAGCCTCGGGGGGCGGCTGCGCGGGGGGCTGCGGCTCCTGCTCCCGCTCCCGCGGGGGGTCCCCGGGGTTCTCCACCGGCACGTTGCCATTCTCCACGTTCTCCTGCCGGCCGTTCCGTAGCGGCTTGCTGCTCACGCCGTTGGCCAAGTTGATCAGCCTCTGCCGCTGTGTGGACGGGGAGGGGACAAGACGAGGGGTCTGGTGCCACGGGCGGGGGGGGGGGGGGGGTCCACCTGCTCACACCCCACAGGCCTCCGACCACCACACCCAAGGCCAGCTGAGACGTGGTCCTAGGACCCTGGCGTCGTTGTAAGCATTTCCACTTGTACCCCGAGAACTGCTGGGGTGTTCAGAGCCCCGGGTCCCTGAGTGCCAACCTGGGGTGCTCTCACCACAGCACAGGCGCGACCCAGCTTCAGGGCCTCACACTGACCCATGGCGGCTGGAAGACCGGCTCTCCTTCACCCAAATGGCTCCCCTCAACCTTCTCAGGCCTTCACTTCAATGTGGTTTCCCCATTTTTAATCTTTTATTATCTTTATTTAGTTATAGGATAGAGACATCCAGAAATCAAAAAGAAAAGGGGTGACAGAGGTGGAGGCTGGGGGCTCAAACCTGGGTCCTTGTTGTGACATGCACTCAACTTGGTGCAGAGCCGCTTCCTCTCTGTGAGCCCTTCTCTGACCCTCCCTCCCTTTCTCTTTCATTTTGCCTTTCTTTTGGCCACCGGGGCTTATGCCATGGCTCTGTGCCTACACCATGCCACCATTCCCGGCAGACAGCCCTCCTTCCTGCCATGGGGCTCAGTGCCTGCACTAGGAATCCACTGCTCTTGGTGGCCATCTTTTTGTTTCCCATTGTTGTTGTTGCTGCTGCTGTTGTTGGACAGGACAGAGAGAAAATGAGAGAAGAGGGAGAGACGGAGGGGGGAGAGAAACACAGACACCTGCGGACCTGCTTCACCGCCTCGTACTATGTGCACCTAACCCGCTGCGCCACCACCCGCCCTCCTCCCTGCGCTTTTAAGACAGGAGGTGAGAGGCAGAGCTGCAAGGAGTGGCCCATGTGGGGGCCAGGCAGGGGCACCAGACTGGCCCCAGAACCTCCTCGCCCTGTGCCAGCAGCACAGCGGGCACCCGGGAGGCAGGTGACACTTGCTCCAAGAGGCAGCATGCAGGTGCGAGGCCAGGAAACACCAGGCAGAAGGTCACCAGGCGGAGGGACTTGTGGGGAGGGAGGGAGAGAGACAGTCCAGGTCCCCGAGAGCTCATCTCAGTAGCTGCAGGTGAAGACAGCCCAGAAAGTCGGGAGAGTGAAGCCCTCCTCCCTCACAGCCTGCAGTCCAGGGTTCCATTCTATTAATTTACTTGTTGGACAGAGAGACAGTTGAGAGGGAAGGGGGAGACAGAGAGGGAGAGAGCCAGAGAGACACCTGCAGCCCTACTCCATCACGCGTAAAGCAAGCTCTCTGCAGGCGGGGGGCGGGGGCTTGAACCTGGGCATCTGTACACTGTACCGTGTGTGCTTAACCAGCAGCACCACCCTCTTTCATGCTGAACAGAAGCTCTGCCCAGAGGCCCACAGCCCCTCAACTAACTCCTGCTTTGCAAACTCCATGAGCGTCCTGGAACCCGACGCCTGGAGAGCATGAGAGCATGAGGACAGAGGCCAAGTAGCAGCCTTCACGTCGGGAGTTTGGGCCCCTCCCTGCCCAGTTTCTCATGAGTTTCTCCAGAAGACACTGCAGGCATATCTTTCTCTTTTCTCTTTCTCCTTCATTTCTTTTTTCAATTGCCGCAAGGTTATCACTGGGGCTTGGTGCCGGCACTACAAATCCCTGTGACCATTTTTTTTTCCTATTTTATTTGATAGGACAGAGACATTGAAAGGGAACAGGGAGGGAGAAAGGAAGAGAGACCCCTGCAGACCTGCTTCACCGCTCGTAAAGCATCCTCCCTGCAGGTGGGGAGCGGGGACTTGAACCTGGGTCCTTGCACGTGGTAAAGCGTGTGCTCAACGGGGCATACCACTGCTCAGCCCCCAAATGCAGGCTTTCAGCTGAATGTCTGAACTGACCAAAACCAGGGCTGGGGAGACAGCACAGCATCCCGCAGAAGACTCCCCCGCCTGCAGGTCTGAGGTCCTAGGTTCAGTGTCCAGCCCTGCCATCAGCCAGAGCTGAGCAGGGCTAGGGCTCTCGGATTAATGATTAAGAAGAAGCTTTAAGGCACAGGCAGCAGCGGCGCCCCTGGCTGAGCGCACACACCGCAGTGCACAAAGGCTCGGGTGCAAGCTCCCAGTCCCCACCTGCGGAGGGGAAGCCTCATGAGTGGCGAGGCAGGGCTGCGGGTGTCTCTCTCCTCTGTCTCCGCCTTCCCTCTCAATTTCTCTCTCTCTATCCAAGATACATACATACATACATTAATAAAATATATCTCAAAAATGACCAGAGTTGGACACATGTTGCTCAATTCCTTCCGAGAGAAGGAGGGAGGGAGGGAGGGAGGGAGAGATGGGGGAGGGGGAAGTAAGGGAGAGACAGCGAGGAGAGAGAGAGAGAGGGAGACAGAGGGGAAGAGAGAACGTGGGAGAGAGGGAGGGGGAGAGAAAGGGAGACAGAGAGGGAGGAATGGGGAAAGAGAGAGAGAGAGAGAGAGAGAGAGGGGAAGAGGGCAGAGAGAGAGGGAAAGAGAGAGAGAGAGAAGGAAGAAACTTGAGGCCCAGGAAAGAACTGGAAGTGTGCTGCTAATGGCTAATCTTAGTGAAAAACCCCAGATGGGAATTCCTCCCAGGAGCCTGGATATCCAGATGCTCTTCTAGAAGCCCCGCCCATCCCAGGAGGCCCCGCCCACCCCAGGAGGCCACACCCAGCACCGGGAGGCCCCGCCTATCCCAGGAGGCCCCGCCTATTCCAGGAGACCCCGCCCAACACCAGGACGCCCCGCCCAGCCCAGGAGGCCACACCCAGCACCGGGAGGCACCGCCCAGCCCAGGAGGCCACGCCCAGCACTAGGAGGCCAGGCCCATCCCAGGAGGCCATGCCCAGCGCCAGGAGGCCCCACTCAGCCCAGAAGGCCAGGTCCTGCGCCAAGAGGCCCCGCCTATTCCAGGAGGCCCCGCCCAACACCAGGAGGCCGCACCCAGCACCAAGAGGCCATGCCCAGCACCAGGAGGCCACACCCAACCCAGGAGGCCCCGCCCAGAACCAGGAGGCCCCGCCCAGCACCAGGAGGCCCCGCCCAACCCAGGAGGCCACGCCCAGCCCAGGAGGCCCCGCCCAGCCCAGGAGGCACTGCCCAGCACCAGGAGGCCCCGCCCAGCACCAGGAGGCCACGCCCAACCCAGGAGGCCACGCCCAGCCCAGGAGGCCCCGACCAGCCCAGGAGGCACTGCCCAGCACCAGGAGGCCCCGCCCAGCACCAGGAGGCCCCGCCCAGCACCAGGAGGCACTGCCCAGCACCAGGAGGCCACGCCCAGCCCAGGAGGCCACGCCCATCCAGGAGGCCACGCCCAGCCCAGGAGGCCCCTGCCCAGCCCAGGAGGCACTGCCCAGCACCAGGAGGCCACGCCCAGACCGGGAGGCCACGCCCAGCACCAGGAGGCCCCGCCCAGCCCAGGAGGCCTGGGCAGCTCCAGGGGGCCGGCGGCGGGCTCTCACCTCGTTGATGATGATCCTGCTGGCCATGCGCAGCCGCGTGCGGGGCCCAAACTTGCTGGTGATCATGACGCGCAGGCCGGCCTCCGGGAAGCTGAGCCTGGGCGGGCTGGCGCTCAGGGCCTCGTCCACCATCACCACCCCGCTCCTGCCGTCCGCCGGCTCCTCCTTCACTGTAGAGCACAGCGGGTCACAGTAGGCACCCCGCCCAGGACCCCGGGGCCCCCGCCCTGCAGACCTCTGCCCGGGGCCTAGCCAGCAGCTTCGGCTGACCCCATCCTCAGAGCCCTGCCGGGGCACCGTCTCGGCCAAGCGCAGGGTCCTTGGGGTTCCTGGCTCAGCCTCAGCCAGCCGGCAGCCCACCTGTGTGTGGCACACGGGGTCCTGGGGACCTTTCTACCCGTTTTCAGAGTCTTGGGAGAAACTTTGCAGACTGACAAGGGCCACCCCGGGCTGGGAACAGCTGCACGCTCTCTGGCCCCCACCCCCCTCGTGCGTCCCCAGTCCCCCCAGCCTCCTCTCCGTCCTGGTCACAAACGTGCCCAGGCCGGTTTCCCGGGGGACGTGACACTGAGCTGGGAAGCCCAGGGAGGCGAGGGAGCAGCCCGTGCAGTCGCCCGCCTGAGGGTTAATAGTTCAGACACACAGCCCGCATCGGGACGCCCCCACCCCTGCAGACAGCAAGGCTCAGCAGACAGGAGACGTGGGGTTAGAAAGGCAGCTGGGGCCATGCATCCCGGGGCTCGCCCGCTGGCGCTGGGCTGGGGACTCTCTTTTCCAAGTGCGTGTTACTGCAGCATGGCAGCAGCTTACTTACAGTTGAGGAGAGGAGAGTTAAGGAGACAAAAGCCAACAGAGATTGCCAGAGGTGATTAGCGTGCGGCGGACGCCCTCGGGGGGCAGCGCTCTGGAAGATGGCTGAGATGCGGGTTATCTGAAGGTGTTAGTAGGGGGCTCCTGCCTGTGGGAAGCTGGACGCTCTGATGCTGCGGCCTCCAGCCTCCGGGACACTCCCATCCTGGCTGAACCCCACGGCCTGGCCCCCTCCTGAGAGGAGTGGACGCCCCTGTACCCTCTGCCCTTCCCGACCCAGAGCCTCCAGCCTGGCGCACGCCGAAGGGTGCGGAGAGGGGGTGACAGAGCCAGGAAGCAGGGACATCAGGTGCCTTGTTCCGGTGTCACCAAGGGGCGGCAAGACGGCAGGCCCAGACAGGGGCGGCTGCCCAGAGGGGACACGTCTCTCCAGCAGCTCAGCCCAAGCCCAGGAGCCACCACCACCCCCTCCCATGGCCCAGGGTCACCCAGCGAGCAGGACCCAGGTTCAAGTCCCCTCTCCCCACCTGCTGCGGAAACATTACACGAGGGGAGAAGCGGGTCTGTAGGTGCCTCTCTTTATATCTCCCTCCCTTTCAGTTTCTCTCTGCATCTTTAAATAAACAAAGTGAAGTGAAGAATCATTATTCCAGGGGCCAGATGCACACATAGTACTAAGTGCGAGGGCCGAGGTCCAGCCCCGCTCCCCACCCGCAGGGGGGAGGCTTCACAAGTGGTGAGACAGGTCTGCAGGTGTCTGCCTCTCCTGCCCTCTCTATCCCCCCACCTCTCTCAATTTCTCTCCGACCTGTCCAAAAAAAAAGGGGAAAAAAGAAGAAGAAAGAAAGGAAAATAGCCGCCAGGAGCTGTGAGTTCGTAGTGCAGGCGCAGAGCGCCAGAGATGACCTTCAAGGCAAAAACAAGCCAACAAACAAAAAACACACAACACCAGTAACTGAGAACAACGTTGGAGGATGCTATCCCCCTGCCTAAAAAAAGAAAAAAGAAAGGAAAGGAAGCTGGGCTGAGCTGGCGGGGAGCTGAATGGCAGGGCCCGGGGGCCGGCCGGCCGGGGCACACCTGGCTGGGCACACCTGTACAGCGCACAAGGCCCTGGGCCCACCTGCAGGGGAAGCATCACGAGTGGTGAAAGTGTTGCAGGTGCCCCCACCCTCTCTCTCATGCTATCTCTCCCTTCCCTGTTTCTGTCTCTGTCCAATAAATAATGACTTAATAAGGTATATTGTAAAAAAAAAAATTAAAAGGTGGCAGGGCCCTTTGAAATGTCTGCTAAGTCATGGCGCTTCATCGACACCTGCCCTCACACACGTGGCCAGGCTGTGATTCTCGTTATCACCTGGTGGGGCACAGTCGGGCGGAGAGGACTGAGCTGGAAAGACTTCACAAGGCCGCGTCTCTGTCCCTCCCCCAAGCTGGCTCGAGAGTCCAGGGTTGAACCCTGAGTTCATTTCTGGATTCTGTGTAACAGTGAAACCAAAATGGGGCCAGGCAGGGGCACACCTGGTTAGAGCACATTTTCCCATGTGCAAGGATCTGGGTTCAAGGCCCCCAGCCCCACCTGCAGGGGAAGCTTCACAAGCAGTGAAGCAGGGCTGCAGAGCTCTGTCTCTCTCTTTCCCTCTCAGTTTCTCTCCATCCTATCCAAAAATGTAAGTAAAATAAAAGAATGAAAGCCTTGGAGGCAGAGCCGGGGAACAGCTGCAATGCCCACAGTGGTCTGCGGGAGCCTGGGTGTGAAGGGGGCGGCCCAGACCTGCGGCTCAGGGACTGGGGCGTCCTGAGGCTGTTGGCGGCGGTCAGGGCTGGCTCCCGACAGTGCAGACTGATGGCCGCCCCGAGTGCCAAGTCTCAGGCCCGGGAGGCCCTGGAGCACGGGGAGCCCTGGGGGGGGGGGGGCCTGAGGCCTCACATGGCGGCCATGGGGCAGCTCCCCGAGCTCCCGAGGGCACAGTCCTGAAAACGGGCCTCCCCTGGGGAAGACGCCGGGCCCGGGGCTCAGTGCCAGCTGTGCAACCTCCCTCTGTCCCTGCAGGCGGGGGCACGCCTGCTCCAGGCCCACCCCACAGGCTCCTCCTTCTAGCGGGGCGAGCGACCCCATGCAGCCCAGCCGGGACAGGCAGCTCTGTCAGGGGTGCTCAGGGAGCGGAGACAGAAGAGGTGCAGGAGGGAGTTGGGCCGCTAAGCCCACCTGGCCCCACCCAGCAGCTACCCCAGCCCCGTCTCCTGGCACCTGAGTCAGCCAGGCTTAGGAGCCTCTGGGCTTGACTCCAGGGGCCCAGAACCTCAGACAAGGGGCCTGCGGCCAGCTAGGAGCCAGGTCTGTAGGGGAGGGGTCCCCAAGCAGGCCCCTCAGGGCTGGGGTGAAGGTTCCCATCTGGCTCTATGGTCGCCTTTCCTGGCCTGGCTGTCCCAGAGCAGGGAGTCACAGAACTCTCCAGAAGCCTTGAGGACCCCAAGGAGACACCAGCCCACTGAGCCACCCGTCCTCAGCTCCCTCACTGGCCTTCCCCACCCGGGGCAGGGGTCTCATTCACCAAGTCGGCCCCGGGCCTCACTCGAGGGCGAGGGGACACCCCAGGGTGTCTCCTCCTGCCTAAGTGGGCGCCGGTCTGGGTGTCATCTCCAACATGGCTTCTCCTCGCCCAAGGTCCTCTGAAGATGAGGGGTGGCAATTTAGGTGAGCGTGTGCATGTCTGCGTGTGGAGAAGGGCCCACTCCTGTCTGCTCAGCCTCACCTCTGCCCAGCAGCGGCACAGAGGGGTCATCTGAGCCACCGTCACAGTAGCCATTACCGTCCTCCAGCTCGCTGCTGACCGTGTTGCCGTTGGCGACGGACTTCTGTTTGATGGTGAAGAAGGCCTGCATCCTCACATTGTACCTGCAAGGGGAGGCGAGGGGAGCCCTGGGGTGGGGTCTCTGGGGCCACAGGGTCCTAAGGACACGCCGAGGTCAGCCTCAGAGCAGGCCTGCCCCCACCTGCCTCCCTCAGCCCTGTCTCCTGCGCTGCATCTCTCACGGCCTTGACAGCCTCACAGAGAAGAAACTCGCCCCTCCTCCAAGGCTCCAGGCTGGCTGAGGAGACAGCTCAGCATATCAGGGCACAGGACTTGCACACCTGAGGTTCTAGCAGCCCCAGGTTCAATCCCCACCACCTCCATGTGCCAGAGCTGAACAGGTCTGGGTCTCTCTGCTTCTCTCTTACAAAAATAATAAATCCACTTCGTTCAAGAGGCACCAGGAACTGGAGATCCCTAGAGGGCTCTGCCGACGGCCGGCAGTTCACGTGCTTTGCATAAACAACATGGGTTTGTTTTTCTTCCAGGGTCATTGCCGGGGCTCTGCGCCGGCACTACGAATCCACCTTTTCCATTTTATTGGGCAGGACAGAGAGAAACTGAGAGAAGAGGGGAAAACAGGGAGAAAGACAGACACCTGCAGACCTGCTTCACCGCCCCCCCTGCAGGTGGGGGACAGGGATTTGAACCCAGGTCCCTTCACAGAGTACTGTGTGCGCCACGATGTTGTGCGTGTGTGCAGAGACACATTCCCGGAACTCGGGGCTCTCTTTCAGGCATGGAGGGTGAGGAGGAGACAGCCCTGCAGGTCCATCTCTGACAGAGAAGTGGCTCTGGACGTGCTGGGCTCAGCGGCGCCCTCACGCCTGCAGTGCCGCCCAGTCACGGCCACAGTCCAGCTCCCAAACCCGCTGAGCAGCCAGACCCAGCTGCGGCCACTACCCAGCTCACCAGCTGCTCCTCAGTCAGCCAGCAGCCACGCAGCCCCACCCTGGGCTCCTGGCACCTCACCCTCAGCTCCATGTCCTGCCTGAGCTGGGCGTCGTGTTAAGGGGAGCAAGTGGCTTCTGTCACTCAGCATGGTATTCTGCACGTTTAAGCATGTTGAGGCATGTGTTCAAATTTCCTTCCTTTTCATGGCTGAGCAATATTCCGCAGGGGTCATTTTTACATGACTCTCAACTGAATAGCTTCCAGAGGGCCCCAAGGGTGCGCACCCCCAAATCCAGGCCCTGACCCACAGCGCCACGAGCCGAAGCCCTGACAGTGGCACTGAAGAAGCTCAGGACAGAAGGGAACCTGCCCGGCTTTAAAAAATCGAACTGGAGTGCGGGTACAAGTGGCGGCACATAGTACAAACTGCAAGGGCCCACGTAAGGATCCTGGCTCAAGCCCCACTCCCCACCTACAGGGGGGTCGCTTCACAGTAGGTCTGCAGGTGTCTCTCTGTCTCTCTCCTTCTGTCTCCCCCCTCCTCTCTCAATTTCCCTCTGTCCTAACCAATAAAATGAAAAAAAAAAAAAAAAAGCCGCCAGAAGCAGTGGATTCATAGTGCCGCAATGACCCTGGGGGCAGAATAAATGAATCGATAAAAACAAAAAAGAAACCGTACGGGAGCAGTGTGTCCTCAGGAGATTTACAGGCACAGAAAAAGGGGGGTCTCCCTGGGCCCCGAGGGCAGAGGCCTGCTTGTCACTCTTTGGGGAAGGAAGTGGCCTCATTGTATCATTTTACACCCGCAGCACCTCTGGCCCCAGTATGACTCCCTGGCTCAGTCCTGTCAGCCTCGGGTCACCGCTGAAGGGGCTGGACAGCGAAGCTGGCTGGAGGGAGGTTCTAAGCAGACCTGCTCCAGCTCAGGATCCAGCAGCTCCCCCCGGGGGGGGGGGGTGAGCCAGCCAAGGCAGGGACACTCACTTCACGGCCAGGCCCAGGAGGGGACACTCACTTCACGACTAGACCCAGGAGGGGACACTCACTTCATGACCAGACCCAGGAGGGGACACTCACTTCACGACCAGACCCAGGAGGGGACACTCACTTCACGGCCAGGCCCAGGAGGGGACACTCACTTCACGGCCAGACCCAGGAGGGGACACTCACTTCACGGCCAGGCCCAGGAGGGGACACTCATTTCACGGCCAGACCCAGGAGGGGACACTCACTTCACGGCCAGGCCCAGGAGGGGACACTCACTTCACGGCCAGACCCAGGAGGGGACACTCACTTCACGGCCAGACCCAGGAGGGGACACTCACTTCACGGCCAGGCCCAGGAGGGGACACTCACTTCACGGCCAGGCCCAGGAGGGGACACTCACTTCACGGCCAGACCCAGGAGGGGACACTCACTTCATGAACAGACCCAGGAGGTTCACTCACTTCATGATCAGGATGTAGAAGACATAAAGGATGATGAGCACCAGGCCTTCCCACCTCGGAGAGACAAAGGGGATGGTTAGAGCTGGGGGGCTGCACCCCCAGAACGGGCCCAGGCCCGCAGGGAGCCTCCCTGGGTTGGCTGCCCTGGTCTCTGAAGCCCACTTTTACACAGGGCTGGGGCTACTCCACCGAGGGCCTCTGTAGCAGCTTCCTTGAACAAAGGAGGGCGCAGGGCTCCTGAGGCCCGCAACTCAGGGGCAGAAGCGGCTTGGGGTCGTGCACTCTGGGTTCTGATACCCTAAGGTCACCCAAGATCTGGGCCCAGGACCCCAGGGTGCAGGTGGGAAGAGGCCCCAGGTGATCAAAGACGCCAGGCCAGGCGGGAGTCTGTCTGGGAGGCTGGTCTGCAGTGCAGCCCCCAAGCCAACAGAGGCGGGAGACTTTCACTGCCCTGGTCACAGGTCTCTGAGTTTCCTGTTCACCTGACACACGGCCCACGTGTACCTGCCGGGGCTGCAGGTGCCAGGAGGAGCCCCTCCCATGATCTGAATACCAGGCTGGATGCCATCATCTTTGGGGAAAGGGGACCCAGGAGTAGAATCTCCACCCACATGGTGAGTGGGGACCATTGTGGGCCAGAACCAGGGCTCTCTGGACCCTCAGAGCATAAATACCTTTGTCAGCCTACCCCCAAGCAGCCGTGCAAATAGTCACACTCAGGGAAAGGGGTTCTAAGCCACTGTCACAGAGAGGAGAGGTGCACAGCTCAGGAGACACACATGCCCAGCACAGGAGAGAGGACGCCTCAGCCCAGCCCAGCACAGGAGAGAGGACGCCTCAGCCCCAGCCCCGGCCCAGCACAGGAGAGAGGACCACAGCCCCGGCCCAGCACAGGAGAGAGGACGCCTCAGCCCGGCCCAGCACAGGAGAGAGGACGCCTCAGCCCGGCCCAGCACAGAGGACGCCTCAGCCCCGGCCCAGCACAGGAGAGAGGACCACAGCCCCGGCCCAGCACAGGAGAGAGGACGCCTCAGCCCGGCCCAGCACAGGAGAGAGGACGCCTCAGCCCCGGCCCAGCACAGGAGAGAGGACGCCTCAGCTTCGGCCCAGCACAGGAGAGAGGACCACAGCCCCGGCCCAGCACAGGAGAGAGGACGCCTCAGCCCCGGCCCAGCACAGGAGAGAGGATGCCTCAGCCCCGGTCCAGCACAGGAGAGAGGACCACAGCCCCGGCCCAGCACAGGAGAGAGGACGCCTCAGCCCCGGCCCAGCACAGGAGAGAGGACGCCTCAGCTTCGGCCTAGCACAGGAGAGAGGACGCCTCAGCCCCGGCCCAGCACAGGAGAGAGGACGCCTCAGCCCTGGCCCAGCACAGGAGAGAGGACGCCTCAGCCCCGGCCCAGCACAGGAGAGAGGACCACAGCCCCGGTCCAGCACAGGAGAGAGGACCAAAGCCCCGGCCCAGCACAGGAGAGAGGACGCCTCAGCCCCGGCCCAGCACAGGAGAGAGGACCACAGCCCCGGCCCAGCACAGGAGAGAGGACGCCTCAGCCCCGGCCCAGCACAGGAGAGAGGACCACAGCCCTGGCCCAGCACAGGAGAGAGGATGCCTCAGCCCCGGCCCAGCAACAGCCTGTGACTGGGGTCTTGGCTCTCTAGCCTGCACTGGCCTGGGCTCGTCCCTGAGCCAAAGGTTCACAGCGTGACCTGGCAGGGCAGCAGCCCCAGGAGAACGGCCTTTGCTCATCTGAAGGGCTAAGGGAAGGCATGGTTGCTTAGAAGGAACCCGTGTCTGTGAAAGGCATTTGGAAAAACAGGTGAACCAACAAACATGGAAATTAGCAGGAGAGGGAGTGAGGAATAGACTGGAAACACTTACCACACTATTTCTTCGTCATAGATGAACTGGAAGGCAAAAGAAACGGGGGGAGGGCAAGGTTATTCCCAAGGAAGAACAAACGCTACCCCTAGGTCCCCGAGTGGGCTTTAAAGACATATTTCATTCATTTATTTATTTATTCATTTATTGAATAGAGACCGTGAGATGGAAGATGGGAGAGAGACAGAGAGCCCTGCAGTCCTGCTTCACCACCAGCCTTTCCCCCTGCAGGTGGGGAGCAGGGGCTAGAACCCAGGTCTTTGCACGTGCTAACGTGCGCCCAGGCCCTCCACCCGGCCCCTCCTGGAAGAACTTTTATCAGATCCGTCCCCGTTTTACAGACGCCGACTGCTGAAGCTGACTCTGCGTGTGCACATGCGTCTGTCTGTCGCCCCCATCACTTCCTGCGCCCTTGTCTGTGTGGAGAGGGGAGTCGTGTCACTGTCATAAAAATTAAGGCCATGGTCCAGGAGCTGGCGCAGTGGATAAAGAACTAGACTCTCAAGCATGAGGTCCTGAGTTCAATCCCTGGCAGCACATGTACCAGAATGCTGTCTGGTTCTCTCCCTCTCCCCCCCCCACCCCCCGTCTTTCTCATTCATAAGTGCAAATCTTTAAAAATAAATAAATGTGAAGACCGTCCCCTCTGGGCACCCCGGGGGCCTTTAGACGAGAAGGTGGGGTGACAATGACGTGACAGCTTCCGAGGGAGCACGGCCAGCCCCACCCTGTGGTGCCCCAGTGTGGTCCGGAGAGGCTGCTCCCACAGCCTGAGCCTGGAGCCAGCAAGGTCTCCTCAGTGACCCCAGCAGAGGCCCCAGGGCAGGGCTGTGCGGACACGGGCCCACTGCCCCCTGGTGTTCAGGGCGTGCGGCACACACAGGGCCGCTTTGGGACGTCACACCCCAGAGGGTCACCCCGAGTGGGCCCTGGAGCGAGGTCCCCAGACTGGGGGCTCTGGGGGGGTGCGGCAGCCGACAGAAGGGAGCCCTGGAGCGAGGATGGGACAGGTGCGTCCCTGGCAGGTGGCAGGTGTGCTGCTCAACCTTCAGGAAGTGGCGCAAGCCAGGACCTTGGCTGTACATGTCAGTAGTCTGACATGGTTTCAACACTTGGTTTCCCAGGGAGAAAGGCGGCTGTGCTGGACGGTCTAGAAATCCTCTGAGGAGCTGCTCTGGAGCCCCCGAGTCGCCTCACTGTGCTGACCACACTCCTGGGGCTGCTGGAAATCTGAGGGGACAGAGGGGGTCGGCCACCACGCAGCCTCCTGCCCGACATCGAAGTCAGGATGATGGGTCCCCTGCACACTCGTCTGGCCTTGCTGCACAGCTGGACACTGAACCTTCCTCTCAAAGTGTGTGCAGGGCGCGTTCAGGATTGACGGACAGCAGGGAGCCTCTGCAAGGGCACAGGGATGCCACTGCCTGGCGTGCCCAGGTCCTTGAACGGGGCCTGGACCAAGACGCCGGCTGCCAGCAGCGCGTGGCAAAGGGGTAAGCTGTCCTCTCTCAGAGCAGGTGACAGACGGCGGCCAGAGACTCCGCCGCTCTGCAGTTGTGCTGTGGGAGCCGAGGCCGCCAGGCAGGAACCGCGGCCACCGGGAGTCGCTGCGACAGCCCTGCCTGCTCTCCCCGGAACAGCCCTGCGATGCCTCCTCCCCA
Organism: Erinaceus europaeus; assembly: GCF_950295315.1. Taxonomy (NCBI): domain Eukaryota; kingdom Metazoa; phylum Chordata; class Mammalia; order Eulipotyphla; family Erinaceidae; genus Erinaceus; species Erinaceus europaeus. Next base: position 11,937 of record NW_026647427.1, on the reverse strand, counting down.
GCTGGCCCCTGGGAGAGACCCCGGCTGGGCCTCAGCTCAGCTCTCCCAAGTCCAGAGCTCTGGACGGAGGTTAGGAATGCTTCCAGTTTCAGGTACCGGGGTGTAGTGACTCAGGAAAGGCTGCCTATTCGCAGATGTCACTGCCATGTGCACTTGGCTCCAAGTCCCAGGGGGCTGAGGCCTGGCCCCGAGTCTGCACCACAAGCGTCTGCCCTGCTCACATGGGACCTGCCCTAGGCAGGGGGCTGTGAGGCTCCTTTTGGCTTGAGGTCCCTGCCCTGAGGACGCAGGCTACTTGGCTGTATGTTTCTGTCGTGTGCAGGCAGGCCCCTGCTATGTGCCATGCAGTCACCTGGCTGTCGGGGGCTCCGGGGACCCGTTTCTTTTTTAAATATTTATTTATTTATTGTTGGGTAGAGACAGAGAGATCGAGAGGGAGGAGGAGACAAAGAGACAGAGACGCCTGCAGCCCTGCTTCACCGCTCCTGAAGCTTTCCCCCTGCAGGTGGGCACCAGAGGCTTGAACCAGGGTCCTTGCACACTGTAGGGCGTGTGCTTAACCAGGCATCACCGCCTGCCCCAGGGGGCCCCGTTTCTGCCCCCCCCCCCCCCCGCCTGCTCTCCCTCCCATCTGTTTCCTGGGCCGTGCGGGCTGGGCCGCCAGGAAAGGGTCTCCGTGAGGGCTGGTGGGGGTGGGCACAGTGCACAAGTCTGACTGGTGACCGTGGGGCAGGCACGCGCTCTGTCTCCCACCCCTGGGGAGGGGGCACGGCAGGGGCGCGCTGGCTGCGGGGTGGGGTCAGGCCAAGGAGCTGGGCTGGGGACGCGGGGCGGGCGGGCCACTCACGGCGATGAGCACGATGACAGAGAGGGTGTAGTAGACAGAGTCCCGGCACACAGCCCACCACGTCAGCCGCACCACCTGCCGAGAAAGGGCCCCGGGGACGGGGCTGGGCGTGGGGTGCCACGGCTGGGGTCTCCCGGCACCCCAGACACGCCCAGGTGGGGGCCACAGGTGGGTGAGAGCCCGCTGACTGCCTCCCTGGGCCTCCTCAGCCGGCCGCCACTGGGGGACGGAAAGCGGCACGGAGCGGAGCGTTCTCCCGCGGGCCCGGCGGCCTCAGGGTGAGGGCAGCGTTGCCCGGAGGCTCTGCTACCTCTCCTACCATCTCTTCTTCCTTCTCTCCTTTCTTTCTCTCTCACCTTCTTTCCCCAGCAGACTTTGAACGAGAACCGCCCATGCTTCCTGTAGATCCTTTGTGTTCCCTTTCAATTTCACGTTTGGGGGCCGGGTGGTGGCACATTTGGTTGAGCGCACACATCACAGTGCACAAGGACCCGGGTTCAAGCCCCTGGTCCCCACCTGCACAGGGGAAGCTTCACAAGTGGTGAAGCGGGGCTGCAGGTGTCTCTCTGTCTCTCTCTCTCTCCCTCTCTATCTCCCCCTCCCCTCTCATTTTCTGTCTCTATTCAATAATTATATACATTATATAGTTAATTTCATCTTTTTAATTTTGGAGAGAGTAAAGAGACCATAGCACCAAGCTTCCTTCCGTGTGCTGGGGGCCAGGCTTGGACCAGGGTCGCACACAGAGCAAAGCAGAGCTCTACCCACTGAGCTACTTTAGTTGTAGGCAGAGAGAGGGAGGAAGGGAGAGGGAGGGAGAGAAATGGAGGAGAGGGAGGGAGAAGGAGAGGGAGACGGAGAGAGAGAGAGAGAGGGAGCTAGGGAGAGAGAGAGAGAGAGAGAACGCACACGCATTCACAGAGCTCCCCTATGGTGCCAGACAAGCAAGCCTGGGTCTCCCCACGTGGCAAGGTGTGCACTCTGCTGGGTACCTGGCCCCTCGGTACCCGCTGTCAGGCACCTCCCTCCGCCAGGCAGGACGTCCCAGGAGCCTCTCCCAGGTCAGGCCAGACACGGGAGCTGTGTCAATAGGTGCCCGTGGGGTCCAGTGCAGAGCTCAGGGTGGGGGTGCAGGGGGCGCCTCTGCCTGAACCCCCCATCAAAGGAGCCACCCTGGGTGTCAGGACCGCACCCTCAACGCCACGGGGAGCCGTATGGCCACCCACCTGCCCTCCTAAAGTGGAGCCACCCACCTGCCCAGCAAACAGGCCGCAGACGCCAATGATGCAGAGGATGTTGAACACGGCAGAGCCCACGATGGTGCCGACGCCAACGTCACCATGGGTGATGAACACGCCTGCGGGGAAACGGCCCTCATGGGGGTCCCGAGCACGTCTGCAGCCAATGACGCCTGCCCTCCTCACCCCCCAGTGCCCGTCCTCAGCCCTGACGCCTGCCCTCCTCACCCCCCAGTGCCCATCCTCAGTCCTGACGCCTGCCCTCCTCACCCCCCAGTGCCCGTCCTCAGCCCTGACACCTGCCCTCCTCACCCCCCAGTGCCCGTCCTCAGCCCTGACACCTGCCCTCCTCACCCCCCAGTGCCCGTCCTCAGCCCTGACACCTGCCCTCCTCACCCCCCAGTGCCCGTCCTCAGTCCTGACGCCTGCCCTCCTCACCCCCCAGTGCCCGTCCTCAGTCCTGACGCCTGCCCTCCTCACCCCCCAGTGCCCGTCCTCAGTCCTGACACCTGCCCTCCTCACCCCCCAGTGCCCGTCCTCAGTCCTGACGCCTGCCCTCCTCACCCCCCAGTGCCCGTCCTCAGTCCTGACGCCTGCCCTCCTCACCCCCCAGTGCCCGTCCTCAGTCCTGACGCCTGCCCTCCTCACCCCCCAGTGCCCGTCCTCAGTCCTGACACCTGCCCTCCTCACCCCCCAGTGCCCGTCCTCAGTCCTGACGCCTGCCCTCCTCACCCCCCAGTGCCCGTCCTCAGTCCTGACGCCTGCCCTCCTCGCCCCCCAGTGCCCGTCCTCAGCCCAGGCACTCAAGGTCTCCCTCCTCAGCCCCCCCAGGCCTGCCTATACCCAGCACCCAGGGTCCCCTGCTCAACCCTCAGACCTCCGGGGCCCCCGCCTCAGTCTCCCAGGCTTGCCCATCCCCAGTCCCCCAGAGTCACCTCCTCAGCCCCCCAGGGTCCCCTCCCTAGACCCCCAGACCCCCAGGCCTGCCTGTCCCCAGCCCACCAGGGTCCCCTCCTCAGCCCCTCAGGCCCCATCCACAGCCCACTAGGCCCCATCCTCGGCCCCCTCAGGACCTGTCTGCGCACCACAAGCCCCCACAGTCCTCAGAAAGCAACCCTCTCTTCCCCTTTCTTTTTCTCTCTTTCCTTCCCTCCCTCCTTCCTTCCTTCCTTCCTTCCTTCCTTCCTTTTCGATTCCTCCCCTGAGGAGCCTCCTTGGTGATCTGTTCCTTTGAGGCTGTGGGTAGGAGAGACACCACAGCAGGGCCCCACCATCCCAGTACCGTCCAGAGTGCTCCCCCGTGGGCGCTAGGGCTGGAGCCCAGGCCTCAGGTGCTGGCTCTCCCAGGCAGCTCCTCTCCCAGTCCCCCAGTTCTCATTTGGGGGGGCAGCCTTGCTAAGACGCAGTCTGCCACCAAAGTCCCAGGTTGGAAGCACCCGTCCAGCGGCCCCCGTGCACATAGTCACGACACCCCTGCCCCCAACACCCCCACAGGACACCAGGCCCCAGCTGGCAGGAAGCCAGCGTTTCACTGCTCTCTCCAAAGCTCCTGTTTCACAGAGGAGAAAACCGCAGGTGAGGAGGGTTCCGGCCTCCAGGAATCCAACCTGGGGGGCTCTTGGGACCCCCCCCCCTTGACTGGGAGAGCCTCTTACCAATCACAGAAGCAAAAAGCTCGGGCGTGGAGCTTCCTGCAGCCATGAAGGTGGCGCCCGCCACGTCCTCACTCAGGTGCAGTTTCTGAAACACAAGACGCCGGGCCCTCAGAGGGCTCCCCAGAGACGGTCACCCGCCCGGGCCCTGGCGCTGCAGCCACTGGCGGCACTGCCCCCAACCTGAGATGCCAGCTGTGGTCTGGGGGCAGTGGGGGCAGTGAAGCCAGAATTCTGGGCAGCGTTCGTTAGTTTGGCCGAGCTCAGGGAGAGGACCCCAGGCTGGTTCTCATCTGCAGCTCTGGGCCAGGCGTCTCCTCAGGCAGGTGTGGGCCACTATCCATCAGCACCTGTGCCCCACACTCATCTCTGAACAGGGAAGGGGGTCCCCCCAGGCCCCACGTACCTCGCAGATCTTCTCCAGAGACGGGACAAAGAAGTCGTCACACACGATGGCCAAGGCGTAGAACATGTACAGAGCCTAAGGAAGGGCCGGAGAGCCTCAGGGCTGCAGCCTCCCCCAGCCCCACGAGACAGGCCGGGGACTTGGCCCTCAGTCCCCTTACGGGCAGCAGGTGGCGGGGAAACCGAGGAAACCGAGGCCCAGAGTAACCTGCTGAGCGGGAGGAGGGCTGAAGCCCAGCCCACGTCGTCTGTGGCCCGTCTTTCTGTCTCTCTTGCGTTTCTTAACATTTATTTGTCTAGTTACTTATTTCTGTCACGACGGCTTTACACCTGTGTACTTCTGCCACTCCCAGGGAGTTCTCTTCTTTTTATTAATTTTACTTTTCCTCTCTACTTTTTTTTCAGAGAGAGAGTGAGAGACGGGAATATCAAGAAGAGCACAGCATTGTTCCACTGCCTGTGAGCCTCCCTCTGCGTGGTGCCTCCACGTGGTGGCCGGGGACTCGAACCCAGGTCCTCGTGCGTGCTAACACTTGGTTGGAGTCAATGCAGAAGCGGTGGGAGCAGGGAACCGAGCTGGAGGGAGCTGTGGCTGCCAGAAGCAGGGAGAGGAGACTGAGAGCCCTGCAGAGCCCACACAAGGGGCAGGGGTGGGAGACGCCCTCTGCGAAGGGCTGACATGGCTCACGTGGCTTCTGTCAGCTCGACTCATTTTTGCCTCAGAAATGCAGAAACTGCCACAGAGAAAGTGACTTGTTTAAAAAAGATTTGCTGGGGGAGTCACAGCAGGTTAAGCACAGGTGGCGCAAAGCGCAAGGACCGGCGTTAGGATCCCGGTTCGAGCCCCCGGCTCCCCACCTGCAGGGGAGTCGCTTCCCAGGCGGTGAAGCAGGTCTGCAGGTGTCTGTCTTTCTCTCCCCCTCTCTGTCTTCCCCTCCTCTCTCCATTTCTCTCTGTCCTGTCCAACAACGATGACATTAATAACAACAACTACAGCGATAAAACAACAAGGGCAACAAAAGGGAATAAATAAATAAAATCAATATAAAAAAAGATTTGAGGAGTCGGGCAGTAGTGCAGCGGGTTAAGTGCAGGTGGCGCAAAGTGCAAGGACCGGCATGAGGATCCCAGTTTGAGCCCTGGCTCCCCACCTGCAGGGGAGTCGCTTCACAGTTGGTGAAGCAGGTCTGCAGGTGTCTGTCTGTCTCTCCCCATCTCTGTCTTCCCCCATCTCTCTTCATTTCTCTCTGTCCTATCCAACAATGATGACAACACCAATAATAATAACTACAACAAAAAGCAACAAGGGCAACAAAAGGGAACATAAATAAATAAAAAGATTTGCTGGGCCGGGTGGTGGCACCTGGCTGAGCGCACACATTACAGTGAGCAAGGACCCGGGTTCAAGCTCCCGGTCCCCACCTGCAGGGGGAAGTTTCACAAGTGTGAAGCAGGGGTGCAGGTGTCTCTCTGTCTCTCTCACTCTCTCCCCTCTCAACTTCTGGCTGTTTCTATCCAATAAATAAATAAAGACAATTTTAAAAAGTTGTAAAAAGAAAGATTTGCTGTGGCCAGGTAGTGGCACTACCACATGCAAGGACCCAGGTTCAAGCATCACAAGCAGTGAAACCGGGCTGCAGGTGTCTCTCTCTCCCTCTGCCGTCTGTTTATCTCTGCCCAATGAATGAATAAATAAGACAGGAAAAACAGTAAGTGGTCCTGAAGGCGGCACAGTGGGTACAGCACGGACTCTCAAGCGTGAGGCGTGGAATTCAGTCCCCAGCAGCACCTGCACCAGAGTGGTGTCTGGTTCTTTCCCTCTCTCTGCCTGTCTTCCTCATGAATAAATAAAGTCTTTTTTTAAAAAAATTATATTTATTTATTTGTTTTCCCTTTTGTTGCCCTTGTTTTTTACTGTTGTTGGAGTTATTATTGTTGTTGTTATTGATGTTGTCATTGTTGGCTAGGACAGAGAGAAATGGAGAGAGGAGGGGAAGACAGAGAGGGGGAGAGAAAGACAGACACCTGCAGACCTGCTTCACCGCCTGTGAAGGGACTCTCCTGCAGGTGGGGAGCCGGGGGCTCGAACTGGGAACTTTACGCCGGTCCCTGTGCTTCGTACCACGTGCGCTTAACCCACCACGCTACCGCCCGACCCCCATAAATAAAATCTTTTAAAAAGAAAAGAATGAACACCCAAAAGACTTGTCACTGAGTGGGAGGACCAGAGTGTCGTCACTCTTGCATGGACGGTGCCAGGGCTCAAACCCCAAACCTGGCAGGTTTGTAGAGCTGAGTCACCACCATGTACAGGCCCACAGAAGCCTCTTTACAAGGCGGAACAGGGGCTGCAGGCCGGAGCTCCCCGGGTCCTGTCAGAGAGGGCGACTCCCACCTACTCCTGGGCGCCCACCCCACCGCTGGAGCTGCCAGGGCCAGAGCGGAGGGCAGTGCAGGGGCAGGGGGACTCACCCCCAGGATGTGCAGCAGGACGGCTCCATGCTGCCGCTCCTTGTTGGAGAAGAGGTCCGTGGGGAACTCGTGAATGGCTGGAAGAAAAGAGGGACACGGAGGGTGAGGGGAGGCTCACACACGCAGCAGCTCCGAGTCTTGTTCAATCTTGACCAGATGCCGCCCGGGTCCGACCACTGACGTCCAGCCGCCCCTTGCCTGGGTGCAAGTCCTGGGCAGCACATCTCGCACTCCCCGCACAGTGGTTTTGCTTTAGGCTTTAATTACTTATCAGTGAGAGAGAGAGAGAGAGAGAGAGAGAGAGAGAGAGGGAGGGAGAGACCCGTGCCGGGAACTGGACCAGGGCCCCTGCTTGTAGCTCAGGACCACCTCTGGGGCCCCATAGCTGCTGTCTTAAATGGGAGACACTCACACACCCTGGGCCGGTTTTAATGACGATAGTTAGCAGTCGGGGGCGGGGGGGGGGGGGGGCAGCAGTTGGGTCTCTGGCTTCACGTGGACGGACTGGTACTCTGATGTTCCTGCTCTCTAGTAAATGAATCTTTAACGAGGGGCCGGGCGGTAGTGCACCAGGTCAAGTGCACACAGTACTAAGCACAAGGACCCGTTCAAGGATCCCGGTTCGAGCCCCCGGCTCCCCACCTGCAGGAAGCAGGTCTGCAGGTGTCCGTCTTCCTCTCCCCCTCTCTGTCTCCCCCTCCTCTCTCCATTTCTCTCTGTCCTGTCCAACAACAACAACATCAACAATGGGGAAAAACGGCCTCCAGGAGCAGTGGACTCATAAGTGCAAGCACCGAGCCCCAGTGATACCCTGGAGGCAAAAAATAAAAACCAATAAAATAATAAAAAGACAGCATCACTAACAACGATGCAGAGAAACCACAACCCTCGGCCACGCGATCCGTGAGACGGGCTCGGCAGCTCCAGAGGCTGAACGCGGACCAGTCTGAAGATGCACTTTTATTTATTTCATGAGGAAGGGAGGCGGGTACAGCAGAGAAGTGCTCGGGCAGCCCCCAAGTGTTTCCCTCTCAAAGGGAAGTGACGAGGGTGGGGGGTCTGGGTCAGAACCAGCGGAAGGTGAGGCTGAGAGGATCCTGGCACCCTTGTTCCCCGGTCCCCGGGTCCCTGGCTGTCTTAGAGCAGCTGTCACCCCGCTGGCCTCTGGGGCCGGGAGAGCCATGTCATGGGCCTCCTTAACCCCAGGAAGGTCCCAGCCGGGCGGGCACTCCTCCGTTCCAACAGGGGCTCTCACCATCCTGGAGGTGAAAGGAGCAGAGGAGGGGCTGGTGATGCTCAGGGGGTGGGAACCACCCTAGACCTGCCCCCCCCCCGGCCCTGAGGGGCTTCACTACTGTCTCCAGGACAGAACCACCCCTACCAGCCCCACCCAAGGTGGCCCCAGGGTGGGAAGTCTGCCTCCATTCCTGCAGGACCCTCTCCCACTCCCACCTCCATGCCCACGTCCTCATCATCTCTTTCAGATGGAAGCTTCCAGAAAGCGGGGACCCACTCCACCCTCTCAGAGCCTCGGTCAAGGCCACCAGTGTGCTCTCAAGAGCTCTGAACCATCAACCGAACCAGCATGGATGAACAGGAACTAAACACCTGCCCCGCCCGCACCACCTGCCCCCAATGGCCCACCCACCCTAAGGGGACACTCTTGGTCTACATGCAAGGCCCCAGCTAGGGTTACACCAGGCTCAACCAGAGCTAGAGAAATGCAGACAAACTTCCAGGACAAACTTGCCTTCCTCCTCCTCCTCCTCCTTTTTTTCCTCCAGGGTTATCGATGGGGCTTGGTGCCAGCACTATGAAGCCACTGCTTCTAGCAGCCTTTCTTCCCCATTTTACTGGACAGGACAGAGAGAAACTGAGAGAGGAGGGGAGACAGAGAGAGACAGAGACAGACACCTGCAGCCCTGCCTCACCACTTGGGAAGTGTCCCCCTGCAGGTGAGGACTGGGGGGGCTCGAACCCAGATCCTTGCACGGGCCCTTGTGCTTAGTATCATGTGTGCTTAACTGCACCAGCACCACCTGCCCCCCCCCCGCGTCCCGTCTCTGCAAAGATGCTTTGACTCCAAGGTCTGAAAATGAGGGTGTCTTCCTCATACGGGAGCCTCTGAGGGTCTTGTTTCAAGATCAAAAGCTTCCCCAGACACCCCCCACCTGTGCTGCCAACAGCAACAACCCTGACGGGCAGCCCCTCGGGCACTGACTGTATTTCATTTTTAAATGTTTTATTTCTTTGGAAAACTTTTCTCTTTTCTTTGCAAAGCCTGGACCTTACGCACAATCTCTCCACTGCAGGTCTGCTTCATTCATTCATTCATGCAGGCAGGCAGGCAGGGCTATGTGGCCTGATATAATACTTCAGCCCCCGGCACCGTATCAGGCCCCGTGTGTGGTGAAGGGCTTAAATCTGCGTTATGCTCAGGCCAGACACCTGAAACACACCCAGTGAGCTCTCTACCTCTCATCTGGAAAACTTTGTCTTTATATTTAATTTTTTTTATTTCTTTATTGGGGGATTAATGTTTCATATTCTACAGTAAATGCTACAGTTTGTACATCACATTTCTCTGGAAACCTGTTTGTAAACATTATTCTTTTTCAGCCCACAAGGTGGTGCAGTGGCTAGAGCAATGGCCTCCAACACGGGGCCGTGAGTCAGATCACAGGATGTCATAGTGATGCTCTGCTCTGTCCCGGCATCACTCCGACAAGCAGAAACACAGACACATCTTACTGTGAGCCAGGATGCCTCGTCCTTCTGGGAGGCTCAACTACAGACTCCCCCAGAGTCCTGTCCCCATGACCCAAGGGGGGACCCCACCAGAAGACCAGACCCACGCAGTGGGGGACCCCTAGGAACACCAGACCCATGCAGTGGGGAACCCCTAGGATGACCAGACCCACGCAGTGTGGGGACCCCTAGGAAGACCAGAACCACGCAGTGTGGGACCCCTAGGATGACCAGACCCACGCAGTGTGGGGAACCCTAGGAAGACCAGACCCACGCAGTGTGGGGAACCCTAGGAAGACCAGACCCACGCAGTGTGGGGAACCCTAGGAAGACCAGACCCACGCAGTGTGGGGAACCCTAGGAAGACCAGACCCATGCAGTGTGGGACCCCTAGGAAGACCAGACCCACGCAGTGTGGGGAACCCTAGGAAGACCAGACCCACGCAGTGGGGACCCCTAGGAAGACCAGACCCACGCAGTGTGGGGACCCCTAGGAAGACCAGACCCACGCAGTGGGGAATCCCTAGGAAGACCAGACCCACGCAGAGTGGGGACCCCTAGGAAGACCAGACCCACGCAGTGTGGGGACCCCTAGGAAGACCAGACCCACGCAGTGTGGGGACCCCTAGGAAGACCAGACCCACGCAGTGGGGAACCCCTAGGATGACCAGACCCACACAGTGTGGGGACCCCTAGGATGACCAGACCCACGCAGTGGGGGAACCCCACAGGAAGACCAGGCCCACGCAGTGGGGGACCCCTAGGAGACCAGACCCACGCAGTGGGGGACCCCTAGGAAGACCAGACCCACGCAGTGTGGGACCCCTAGGAAACCAGACCCACGCAGTGAAGGACCCCTAGGAAGACCAGACCCACGCAGTGTGGGGACCCCTAGGAAGACCAGGACCATGCAGTGTGGGTACCCCTAGGATGACCAGACCCACGCAGTGGGGGACCCCGAAGATGACCAGACCCACGCAGTGGGGGACCCCTAGGAAGACCAGAACCACGCTGTGGGGGACCCCTAGGATGACCAGACCCACGCAGTGTGGGGACCCCTAGGATGACCAGACCCACGCAGTGGGGGACCCCTAGGAAGACCAGAACCACGCTGTGGGGACCCCTAGGATGACCAGACCCATGTAGTGGGGGACCCCTAGGAAGACCAGACCCACGCAGTGGGGGACCCCTAGGATGACCAGAACCACGCAGTGGGGGACCCCTAGGAAGACCAGACTCACGCAAGGGGACCCCTAGGAGACCAGGACCAAGCAGTGTGGGTACCCCTAGGATGACCAGACCCACGCAGTGGGGGACCCCTAGGATGACCAGACCCACGCAGTGGGGGACCCCTAGGAAGACAAGAACCACGCTGTGGGGACCCCTAGGATGACCAGACCCATGTAGTGGGGGACCCCTAGAAAGACCAGACCCACACAGTGGGGGACCCCTAGGATGACCAGACCCACGCAGTGGGGGACCCCTAGGAAGACCAGACCCACGCAAGGGGACCCCTAGGAGACCAGACCCACGCAGAGGGGGACCCCTAGGAAGACCAGACCCACACAGTGGGGGACCCCTAGGATGACCAGACCCACGCAGTGGGGGACCCCTAGGAAGACCAGACCCACGCAAGGGGACCCCTAGGAGACCAGACCCACGCAGAGGGGGACCCCTAGGAAGACCAGACCCATGCAATGTGGGGACCCCTAGGATGACCAGGACCATGCAGTGTGGGGACCCCTAGGATGACCTGACCCACGCAGTGTGGGGACCCCTAGGAAGACCAGACCCACGCAGTGTGGGGACCCCTAGGATGACCAGACTCACGCAGTGTGGGGACCCCTAGAAAGACCAGACCCACACAGTGTGGGGACCCCTAGGAAGACCAGACCCACGCAGTGTGGGGAGCCGTAGGAAGACCAGAACCACGCAGTGTGGGGACCCTTAGGATGACCAGACCCACGCAGTGTGGGGACCCCTAGAAAGACCAGACCCACACAGTGTGGGGACCCCTAGGAAGACCAGACCCACGCAGTGTGGGGACCCTTAGGATGACCAGACCCACGCAGTGTGGGGACCCCTAGAAAGACCAGACCCACACAGTGTGGGGACCCCTAGGAAGACCAGACCCACGCAGTGGGGGACCCCTAAGATGACCAGACCCACGCAGTGTGGGGACACCTAGGATGACCAGACCCACGCAGTGGGGGGACCCCTAAGATGACCAGACCCACGCAGTGTGGGGACCCCTAGGAAGACCAGACCCACGCAGTGTGGGGACCCCTAGGATGACCAGACCCACGCAGTGTGGGGACCCCTAGGAAGACCAGACCCACGCAGTGTGGGGACCCCTAGGAAGACCAGACCCACGCAGAGTGGGGACCCCTAGGAAGACCAGACCCACGCAGTGTGGGGACCCCTAGGATGACCAGACCCACGCAGTGTGGGGACCCCTAGGAAGACCAGACCCACGCAGTGTGGGGACCCCTAGGAAGACCAGACCCACGCAGAGTGGGGACCCCTAGGAAGACCAGACCCACGCAGTGGGGGACCCCCTAAGATGACCAGACCC
>NW_026647426.1:0-30000 GCF_950295315.1 Erinaceus europaeus | reverse complement strand
CTTGGGGTTGGGGTGCGACCTGTTGGGGTGTGGATCTGGGGAGAATCCGAGTGCCTGCAGGAGAGGCCTAGGCAGGGCAGGGCTGGGGCTTTTGGCTGCTTCCATGTTTTGGCTGTGGGGAATGTGCAGCTGTGAAGGAAGGGCGCAGATAGATTTTGAATTAAAGTGTTCATGTCCTTGGAATTTGTGCTGAGGAGTTAGAACCTTGGATCATTAGGTATTTCCATTATTATTGCAAGACTCCTCAAATTAAGGACTGCACCGGCTTGCATTTCTAGACAGCAAAGCACCAGAGTTCCTCTTCCTCCACACCTCACTGACAGTTCTTGCTCCCAGTCTTTGAGATAGAGGCCTTACCTCACAAAACAGAGAAGGCGCACTACCTAGAGAAGCGTTTTGTCCATGCTGAATTTATTGAGAATGTGGCATTGGAGAGAGAACCACAGACCTTGCACATATATACCGAGAAGTCTTCCACAATCCACGCTGACTAGTTCAGATACTTAGAGACAGGAAAAAAGAGACAGGGAGGAGACAGGAGACTGGAGACAGGAGAATCCACAGCCCTGCCCACCCTCCATGGGCTCCCTGGGTGCTGTACAGGGTGCTGAAAGAGGAGACACCCCACAGCCCTGCCCACCCTCCATGGGCTCCCTGGGTGCTGTGCAGGGTGCTGAGAGAGGAGACACCCCACAGCCCTGCCCACCCTCCATGGGCTCCCTGGGTGCTGTGCAGGGTGCTGAGAGAGGAGAGACCCACAGCCCTGCCCACCCTCCATGGGCTCCCTGGGTGCTGTGCAGGGTGCTGAGAGAGGAGAGACCCACAGCCCTGCCCACCCTCCATGGGCTCCCTGGGTGCTGTGCAGGGTGCTGAGAGAGAAGAGACCCCACAGCCCTGCCCACCCTCCATGGGCTCCCTGGGTGCTGTGCCTGGTGCTGAGAGAGGAGAGACCCCACAGCCCTGCCCACCCTCCATGGGGCTCCCTGGGTTCTATGCTTGGTTCTCTCACGTGTGACCATAGATCAGCTCAGAGCTTCAAACACACTAAGGCACATGTTCTGCCCACTGAGTGTTTGTTCCTTCAGCCTTGTGTTCATATTCTGAATCCTCTGGGCTCACCAGTTAGATATCGTCACGAGTAGATGCCATGCCCTCCTGTGCGATCTGGCACTTTCTGGAACACTGTCACAGCTGGGCATCACAATGCGGATGCTTGGCCCATGCTAACCCTCACATGTCAGCCACCTGTGATGGAAGTGACTTTCCCCAAAAGTAACTTTCATGAGGAGACTCAATTCAGCTTACCGAGCCACTAGTTTTCATAAAGTCAGGACCTGTTCCAGAAAGGAGTCGTCTCAAGTGACTAGAATTGTCTCACACCTCTTCGGGGCTGGCGAATATCATTCCAGCTCTAGTGATGGAAAGAATCAATCTCCCAGGCTCTCACTGGAGGAAAAATTATCTCAGCATCTTTTTTAATGTCAGAACTGTAAACACAAGCACTCTGAATTGCTTGTAAAGGTGGATCATCCTGCAGGCCAGAAGCAGGACATGTAATTATAACGTAAGTGCGTTACTCCGTCTCTTCATAGTTTAAGGCTGGCTGAAGGCATCCTGTGGAAAATGCTAGCTTGGGGAAGCCCTGGCTTGAGTGTTGGTCAGCGGGCAGGACTGGGGGTGTCTCTGCACAGAGGGAACCTGTTCTGCTTCTCCTTCCCTCTCACTTTGCCCAAAGCCTCCAGACACATTCTGGGTGAACTCATGGCAGGATGCTGCGGCTGAGGAGACCATTATAGAGGCTGGGGAGAAAGGCCCCATCATGCCACGGGAGCTTCTGCAGACCCCTTTCTTCCCAGTCATCTGGCTTAGCAGTGAGCCCAAGAGAAGTTTCTGAGGCCTCTCTGCTGTGGATGTGTCTTAATTTCCCCTGGAGTTGGGACGCCTCGGAAGAGAGACGTGCTTCAGGGAACTGGCTGTCTGTGTGTCCTGTCCCCGATTGGGAAAGGGACATATGGCCCTGGCTTTCTGGTGAAGCTTCTCTCTCCAGTGTGCGTTTGCGGTGGGCTGCTAGGGGCTGAGTCCCAGATGCTGCACTCCGTCCACACCTCCAACCTGCTGCTGGTGCAGTGTCTCCGCACGGGGAAGGTGTCCCGTGCAAATGCCAAGTGTCCACGGGGGACTCTGCCTGAGCTGAGGCTTACACACGTGGCAGGCAAGCTTCCTCCTCGCCTGGGAAGGGACTCACAGGGAGTGTCATGCATGGACTAGAATCCTGAATAAAAGATGTGAGCTGAGGCCACCCAGTCACAAACTGCAGGGTGCCCTGTTGCTGAGGAGTTATTCTGATGCAGTCTCCACCCCCAGGTTTTACTATGCCCCACGTTGGGCGCCATTTGTTGTTAAATTTCGGCGGCTCCAGCTGGCCGGGCTAGCTTCGCGGTGGTGAACAGAGACACAGAGACAACGGCTGGGCAGAAAAGCTGTATTTCTTTATTTAAAAATAACGATTCATAAACTAAACCAAACTAATCACCAAACAAAACTCTGCTGCCTCTTTGCCCCCACGGCGGCGCAAGCACTCTCTCTTACTCTCCAGCTCTGGAACTCTGGAACTCTGGAACTCTCTCGGGTTTCCCAGGGGCGGGGCCAAGCAGGCCCGCAAAACTAACTAGACTGATCAAATTCTCTTGGCGGGGGAGAACTAGAACAACCCAATGTAAAGCATACAACAGTGTCCTGAGGAGGAGAGGCTTTCCCCAGCAAGCTCTGCAAAGGGTCTGTCTTTGGGGAGATGAGCGGGAGCCTGGGCAGCAGCTCCTCTTTGCAGAAGGTGACGTTACACAAGACCCAGAGGACCAGTGGGTGTGTGAAGCAGTGCTCAGACTCACGGGCGGCCCGAGAACTACCAGTGAAACAAGAGGGCGCCACTCCACACTGCGAGAGCATCACACACCAGGAGAGACAGAAACACCAGTGTTGGCAAGAGGGGGTGGGATAGAGGGGGTGGGGAGCGACTCTTCTGCATTCCTTGTGGGGATGTAAGTTGGTCCGGGCTGGAGACACATGTGAACTCTAGAAATGGACTTCCTAGGACCCAGCGATCTCTCTCCTAAGCACCTACCCAGGAAAATGGACACACTTATCTGAAAAGACCTGTGATCACCTGTATCCATGGCAGCCCAGTTTGTAACAGTCCAAACTAGGAAGCAACCCAGATGTCCAACAACTCATGAGTGGCTGAGAAAGTGGTGGTACATGTTAACAATGGAATAGTATGTAGCTGTTAAAAATGACAAGGTCATCTCCTTTGCAAGACTGTGGTCATACTTCAAAGACATCATGTTGAGTGAGAAAAGCCAGTGTTGTATGCTTTACATTGGGTTCTAGTTCTCCCCCGCCAAGAGAATTGGATCAGTCCAGTTAGTTTTCGCGGGCCCGCTTGGCCCCGCCCCGAGGAACCCCGAGAGAGGGTTCCAAAGTGGGAGAGTGTCAGAGTTCCAGGGTTGAAGAGTTGCAGAGTTAGAGAGTTCCTGAGTTCCAGAGTAAGAGAGAGTGCTTGTGCCACCGCAAAGAGACAGCAGAGTTCTGTTTGGTGATTAGTTTGGTTTAGTTAATGAATTGTTGTTCCTGAATAAAGAAATACAGCTTCCCTGCCCAGCCGTTGTCTCCGCGTCTCTGTTACCCGCCCATGAAGCTAGTCCGGCCAGCTAGAGCCTACGAATTTTAACAACAAGCCAGAAAGAGAAAGACCAATACTAAATGACTTCGCTTACAGGTGGGACTTCATAACAAAGAACAGTCAGGGAGACATGCAGTGAGACTTGGACTGGGGGGTGGCATCTTGCACCAAAGCAAAGGATTCTGGGGAAGGAGGGACAGGACGAAGGGACACCGGGGTCCTGGGACATCTGCTAGACTCCAGTCAAGGGGGGGGGGTGAGAACTGTGCCTAGGTGTTAAAGACTAGACTGTAAGCCGTCAAACACCCCCAATAAAATGAAAATAAGATGGTGTTACAAAGCTAGGGTCTTCTAATCTTTGACTCCACACTGAACTCTGGTTGTCTAAAGCCTTGCTTCTCCTTCCTTCCTTCCTTCCTTCCTTCCTTCCTTCCTTCCTTCCTTCCTTCCTTCCTTCCTAGGTTTTATTTATTCATTAGTGAGAAAGCTAGGAGGAGAGAGAGAAAGAACCAGACATCACTCTGTCACATGTTTCACAGCTTTCTGAGAGTTGCTTCCTTCACAGCTGCGCCTGGGAGCCAGCACAGTCAGCTTGTTGGGGGGAGCAGGGCAGCCATGCCACAGCACCCCGACCCCATCCTGGGCTGAAGAAACCTGTTCCCTGAGCCTGAGCCGAGGCTCTCACTGTCTCTCCCCCTAGCTCCCCAGCCTCCTTCCTGGCTCTGGCGCTGCAGCTCTGAGGGAGCTGAGTGGCCATTGTCTGCTCTGCATGTGGGTGGCGTTTCTTCCCAGGCCGGTGCCGTGTCCAGCCTGTGTCACTGCACTGTAACCACCCTGGCAGGAGGATTCAGGAATCTCCCGGCTCCCTCTGAGCTCCAGAGATTTCCAGATAAAGAAAAAGTGAAAAGCCCTTGGGTGGGTGGGAGGAGGGCACCTTTGGGAGTATTTAAAATGGGTGGTGGGAAAGGCCTGACTTTCAGATAAGCTAGAAAATCAGTGCAAGAGGGTGAACTATTTTCTGCCATCAGCCTGTTCTCCAGCCAGCGGCTTCCAAGACACACGGATCCCAGGAGAGGGGCGAGAGCTGACAGCCGGCACTGTAAGAGCAGTGCTTCGGACAAGCTTCCACTCAGAACACCTCCACTCTTGGGCTGGGGCATAGCATAATGGTTCTGCGTAAGAATTCCATGCCTGCGGCTTCAAGATCCCAGGTCCAGTCTCTAGCACCACCATAAACCAGAGCTGAGTAGGACTCTAGTCTTTCTCTCTCTCATTAAAACAAAATAACTACAGTGAAATAACAAAAATACAAAGCACATTTAAAAAGATAACCTCCATTCTTATTCCAACGCTTCAGAGGCCATAGTTCCGGTGGTCGGGCCTCCTATTAACCCAGGCTTCCTCCTCCTTTTTGCTTACAGGCTGCGCCAGGTATCCCAACACTTGTACACTGGAAGATGTTCTAAAAAAAACATCCCGCTAGGGAGATGGGCGGTAGCGCAGCGGGTTAAGCGCACTTGGCACAAAGCGCGAGGACCGGCGTAAGGATCCCGGTTCGAGCCCCCGGCTCCCCACCTGCAGGGGAGTCGCTTCACAGGCAGTGAAGCAGGTCTGCAGGTGTCTGTCTTTCTCTCCCCCTCTCTGTCTTCCCCTCCTCTCTCCATTTCTCTCTGTCCTATCCAACAACGACGACATCGATAATAACTACAGCAATAAAACAGCAAGGGCAACAAAAGGGAATAAATATTTTTAAAAAACAACAAAACATCCCTCTGGAGAGATACATAGGATTCTGCAAAAGAGTTCTGCCTGAGTCTCTGAGCCCCCAGGTTCAAGCCCCAGCACCACCATCAGCCAGAGATGAGCGAGGCTCTGGATTTTTCCTTTGTGTCTTTGTCTTTCTCACTGTCTCCCCCTCCCTCTTGTTAAACAGCACATAAATAGATCACAGTTTAATTAGAAAGGAAGACTGTGCAAAGGAGACATGTGTTTACTGCTTATGTAAGTAAACACCTTTTGGATTCTCTGTGTTCAAGGAGGCAAAAGGAGGGACATTTGGATGTAGTGAGAGGTGTGTATGCGTCTTTGAAAGGGGGAGAAGAGGGCCAGTCTGGGCATAATTGTGCCGTCTCCCCATCCCTGGTGAGCCACCCTTACAGAACTGCCTATCTCTTATTTCTTCCTGGATGCTTTGTGCATCAGTGTTCATGGACTAACCACATGCATCTTTCTTCTCTACCATCCACTCAGACTTTATTTTTTATTTTTTTATATTTTATTTATTTTATTTTTGAGAGAGAGAGAGACCAGAACACTGCTCAGCTCTGGTCTAAGGTGGTGTGGGGGATTGAACCTGGACCTTTTGGAGCTCTAGGTATAAGAGTCTTTTTGTATAATCATTATGCTCGCTCCCCAGCCTTCCACTCACACTTTAAAAATAAAGCAAAACCAACTATAGTCACCAGCAGCCAATTCCTTTCCTTTCCTCTCCAGTCTTCCTGCATTTCCAGGAGGCCTGAGGGAGGCCCCCATCAGATACCACACTGACCCTTGTCCCCCTGTGTCCTCACCTCCCTGGGGCACAGGGCCACTGCCCCCCAGAGCAGGTGCCCTTCCTCTGGCTCCCCGCAGCCCTGCGAGCCTAGAGTGCACAGTAGTGCCAGAAGCAGGGACGGGTGTCTGCTATGAATCATGTGCGTGGCAGGGGACTGGCAGTGTGAATTGTGGGAAGAACACGCCATGGTCCCTCTCTTTCCCGCTGGGGATCTATTGCCGGCGGGTCATTATTTACAAGGTTCCCTCCGCAGCCTCTAAGAGGCTCTCAGCAGAATGCTGAGTGAGCATCCTGCCCTGCCGAACACAGATGTCTCCGGCTAATATCCGTGGGATTGAAGGTCTCCCTTCTCTTCCTTCCCCACACCTTATCCTCTGGCTCTCTCTACAGTAGCTGAACAGCTAGATGCCTCCTGCTCCTCCTCCTCCTCTTCCTATTTCTGCCATCACAGGGCTGCACTCAGGCCACTGGTTCAAACCCAGGCTGAGAACATTTTCTCTAGGTGAACAGCTTTCCATCAAGTCCCAGCATGAGATCAGATCCTTCTAGCCCAGTGTGCAAACAGAAGCCATCAGGAGGCTTTGGCTTTGCAAGTTGGGGAACAAAGCAGGGGCAGGGAGTTTCATTTCAAATACTTCTTTGCAATTACATGACTTTTCCACCTAAATATGACCAGTGTGATGATCACTGTGACCACGTGTCTTTGAATCTTGCTGAAAGTTTTTTGGGGAAAGCTGAAGGCATGCTCTGAGATGCAGCTTTTATGTGACTTCCCTCAGGCCTTAAGCCTGCTCCATGCTCCACTGATGACACTATGGCCTATTTACATAAACATTGTTTTGCCTGGAAGATCCCCACCTTTGATCTATCTTCTTTCTACCTCGAGACCCACCCTGCCTGCAGGGTACATTAATCCTGCCAGTTAAAACCCCCTAGCAACTGTTGCTACGGAAGCTTTCTACCTTCCTGCTCTTTCTTTTCTCCACCCCTTGCCACTTCCGGTGTTACCCTATAAAGCCACTTCTGTTCCTGGTTCCGTTGTCTTCTTCTCTTCTCTCTTTTCTCTCCTGTGTCTGTCCCGACCTGGAGAAGGGCCGGCGTGCAGAGTGGGAGGCAGCCATTGTGGTTTGGCACCATGTGGCTTAACCCGCTGTGCTCACACCCAACTCTGGAGCTCCTGCATGAATAAAGATTTGTATTATCACGCTGCCACAGGTTCCTGGTCTCTCTCCCGTGAAGCTATCCCAGCAACTTCAGTTTGGAGTGAGAGCCCTACCTCCTGGGGACTTCATCTAATGCAAGGACTTGCTTGAATCGCCTTCAGATCTCATCTCCAGAAGCAGCTCAGCCCAGACCTCAGCCACACAGGGGATGCTGGGAAACCATTCGCCTGAACTGTGCTGTGCAGGGAAGCACAGTCTATGCTGCCTGTGTGCTGCTTCTCCAGCTGACTGAGTCCTTCTCCACAGGACCGAACTCACTTGGGGGCTAGGGAGAGAGTGTAATGGTTCTGCAAAGGACTTTCATGCCTGAGGCCTATGGTCGCAGGTTAAAGCCCCTACACCACCTCAATCAGAGCTGACCTTCTTCCTTCCTTCCTTCCTTCCTTCCTTCCTTCCTTCCTTCCTTCCTTTCTTCCTTCCTTCCTTCCTTCCTTCCTTCCTTCCTTTCCTCCTCCTCCTCCTCCTCCTCCTCCTCCTCCTCCTCCTCCTCCTCCTTCTTCTTCTTCTTCTTCTTCTTCTTCTTCTTCTCTTTCTCTTCCTCCTCCTCTTCCTCCTTCTTTTTACCAGCAGACTGCTCAGATCTGGTGTATGGTGGTGTGGGGAATTGAACCTGAGACTTTGGAGCCTCAGGGATGAGAGTCTCTTTGCATAACCATTATGCTATCTATCCCTGCCCCTCTTTTTTTTTCTTCCAGAATTATTGTTGGGGCTACACTATGAATCTGCTGCTCCTGGTGGCATCTTTTTTTCCATTGTTGTTGCTTGTTATTGTTGTTGTTGCTGTTGTTGTTAGATTGAACCGAGAGCAACTGAGATAGGAGTGAAGACAGAGGGGGAGAGAGACAGAGAGACTTCTACAGACCTGCTTCACTGCGTGTGAAATGACCCCTCCTTACAGGTGGGGAGCCAAGGGCTTGAACCAGGCTCCTTATGCCTGTCCTGTGCTTTGCACCATGTGTGTTTAACCCAGTACACTATCAACACCATCCCCTTTAGTATTTTTAAAATTTATTTTTATTGATAAAATGGAAATATTAACAAGACTATAAGATAAGAGGGGTATAATTCCACACAACTCCCACCACCAGAACTCTGTATCCCATCCCCTCCCCTGATAGTTTTCCTATTCTTTATCCCTCTGGGAGTGTGGACCCAAGGTCCTTGTGGGATGCAGAAGGTCTGGCTTCTGTAATTGCTTCCCCGCTGAACATGGGTGTTGGCAGGTGGATCCATACTCCCAGCCAGCCTCTCTCTTTCCCTATTTGTCTGCTTCTAAATTCTGCTTCTAAGACCCCTTCTGTTGCACTGCTTGAGGCTGTGGTCTATTTACATAATCACTGTTTTCATTGGCTTAATCCCCACTGGTTCGCTCCCTATTTTCCTTCTCCCCACTCCCTATCCTACGTACTTCCTCTTCCTGACACTTCCCCCTCAGGAGATATAAAAGACAGGGATTTCTAATGAAGAGAGATTAGAAGAGATTAGATTGTTGAACTGCATCCCTGCTCATCAATAAAGATTGAGCTGCGTTCCCAGCTCAGCCATGAGTCCCTGGTCGTCTCTCTCCTGTCCGTGAAGCTAGTCCAGCATTTCCCTAGTGGGGCAGGGCTCTGGGGAAGCAGAGCTCTAGGACACATTGGTGGGGTTGTCTGTCCAGGGAAGTCTGGTTGGCATCATAAATTACTTAAAAAAATACCAGGGAGTCAGGCGGTAGCACAGCAGGTTAAGCGCATGTGGCACAAAGTGCAAGGACTGGCATAAGGATCCTGGTTTGAGCCCCCAGCTCCCCACCTGCAGGGGAGTCGCTTCACAGGCGGTGAAGCAGGTCTGCAGGTGTCTGTCATTCTCTCCCCCTCTCTGTCTTCCCCTCCTCTCTCCATTTCTCTGTCCTATCCAACAACAATGACAACAATAATAACTACAACAATAAAACAACAAGGACAACAAAAGGGAATAAATAAATATTTTTAAAAACACCCAAAGCATCGCCATCAGAGATTGATCACTTGTAACTCTGCACAGCTGAGGCCTTTTCATTGGCCACCAAAGAGCTCACTGGCCTGTTGGCCCAGTGGTGTAGGATGGCCTTTGTAGAGCACTCCCTCTCTGCACAGCGCTCTCTCCTCCTGTGAGCCTCATGGTAGCATCACACAGGTGACATCACTGGGTCAAGGGGGAGCCATCACTCTGCCTCTAGCTGTGGAGGTTCCTTTTCTGGAGTTCATGGCAGAGAACTAAGTCTAGAGCTTCTGGAAGGTAACGGTCAGTGCTCATTCCTCTCCCCATGAGACCTGGGAAGATGAAGGATATGCAGTCATGATCACAGCGACAAGAAATTTACCTTTAAATGCTTTTACTTTTAATCTATTCACCAATCCATTTATTAGAATTAATTTTAATTCCTTAAGCAGTCAATTAATTAAAATTAATTCATTTTGATTGCCTAAAATTAGAATCTATTGCTCCTGATGATTTTTTTCTGTCTTTTGTTGATAGAGACACAAATTGAGAGAGAAAGAGGAGATAGAAGAGAGAGAGAGGGGTCAGGTGGTGGCGCAGCCGGTTAAGCGCTCACATTACAGGGCACAAGGACCCAGGTTCAAGCCCCTGGTCCCCACCTGCAGAGGGAAAGCTTCACAAGTGGTGAAGTGGGTCTGAAGTGTCAAGACAGATGACCAGTCACAGAGGCTGTCAGGAGAAGAATTCTTCTCACTCAGGTGATTTCAGTCAGGATACTACAACTCTCAGTGTTCACCTTACTGTTATTTCATGGTATACCTCGAACTCTACTTTGGGTGGGTCTGCTTCTGCTGGGGCAGAAGTCATCTGACTGAGGGGAGGGCAGACGTCATCTGACTGAGGGAGGGCAGATGTCATCTCATTGAGGGAGGGCAGGCGTCATCTCATGGGGGGGGCAGATGTCATCTCACTGAGTGAAGGGCAGATGTCACCTGACTGAGGAGAGGGCAGATGTCATCTGACTGAGGGGAGGACAGACGTCATCTGACTGAGGGAAGGCAGATGTCATCTCATTGAGGGAGGGCCGATGTCATCTCATTGGGGGGGGCAGATGTCATCTCACTGAGTGAAGGGCAGATGTCATCTCACTGAGGGAGGACAGACATCATCTCACTGTGTGAAAGGCAGAAGTCATCTCACTGTGGGGAGGGCAGATGTCATCTCACCGTGTGAAGGGCAGATGTCACCTGACTGAGGGGAGGGCAGACGTCATCTCACTGTGGGAGGGCAGATGTCATCTCACTGTGGGAGGGCAGATGTCACCTCACTGTGTGAAGGGCAGATGTCATCTGACTGAGGGAGGGCAGATGTCATCTGACTGAGGGAGGGCAGATGTCATCTGACTGAGGAGAGGACAGATGTCATCTCACTGTGTGAAGGGCAGATGTCATCTGACTGAGGGAGGGCAGATGTCATCTCACTGAGGGAGGGCAGATGTCAACTCACTGTGTGAAGGGCAGATGTCATCTGACTGAGGGGAGGGCAGGCACCATCTCACTGTGGGAGGGCAGATGTTATCTGACTGAGGGAGGGCAGATGTCATCTGACTGGGGGAGGGCAGGCACCATCTCACTGTGGGAGGGCAGATGTCATCTCACTGTGTGAAGGGCAGATGTCATCTGATTGAGGGAGGGCAGACATCATCTCACTGTGGGAGGGCAGATGTCAACTCACTGTGTGAAGGGCAGATGTCATCTGACTGAGGGAGGGCAGATGTCATCTGACTGAGGAGAGGACAGATGTCATCTCACTGTGTGAAGGGCAGATGTCATCTGACTGAGGGAGGGCAGATGTCAACTCACTGTGTGAAGGGCAGATGTCATCTGACTGAGGGGAGGGCAGGCACCATCTCACTGTGGGAGGGCAGATGTCATCTGACTGAGGGAGGGCAGATGTCATCTGACTGGGGGAGGGCAGGCACCATCTCACTGTGGGAGGGCAGATGTCATCTCACTGTGTGAAGGGCAGATGTCATCTGACTGAGGGAGGGCAGATGTTATCTCACTGTGGGAGGGCAGATGTCAACTCACTGTGTGAAGGGCAGATGTCATCTGACTGAGGGAGGGCAGATGTCATCTGACTGAGGAGAGAACAGATGTTATCTCACTGTGTGAAGGGCACATGTCAACTCACTGAGGGAGGGCAGATGTCATCTGACTGAGGAGAGGACAGATGTCATCTCACTGTGGGAGGGCAGATGTCATCTGACTGAGGGAGGGCAGGCACCATCTCACTGTGGGAGGGCAGATGTCATCTGACTGAGGAGAGGACAGACGTCACCTGACTGAGGGGAGGCCAGACATCATCTGACTGAGGAGAGGACAGACCTCATCTCACTGTGGGAGGGCAGATGTCATCTCACCTTGTGAAGGGAAGATCATCTGACTGAGGAGAGGACAGACATCATCTAACTGAGGGGAGGGCAGACATCATCTCACTGTGGGAGGGCGGTATTCCACAAGTGTTGAGATTAACAATGAGGGGCCAGTGAGGACTAAAGCAGGAGCGCCAGACTGGACCCTGGGGAAGTGGAGAAGCTCATGTTCTTTTGGGATTCACATCATCTTAGAGAGATTTAGAGGGAAAGATAGACAGAGAGAGAGACAGTGAGACAGAGAAGAAGAGAGGGACGAGAGAGACCTGAATCCCTGCTCCCCCACTAGTGAAGGCTCCCCCATGTGAATAGGGGTTGGGGTCTTGAACCTGGGTACTTGTGCATGGTAATGGGTGTATTCAACCAGGTGCAACAGCAGTACTCAGCCCCTTCAATTTTCTTCTCTTGCCTCTTTTTCTTCTTCTTCTACCCTCTAGCTTCCCTGTTCCCTGTGACAGAAATAGAGCTCTCTAGCCACCTCTAGTTAAAGTGGATATATGCATTAAATGGCTCACTGTTGTGAACACCAGGGTTTCCTTGTGCTGGCCTGACTTTGAGAGAGAGAGAGACAGAGAGAGAGACAGAGAGAGAGAGAGAGAGAGGAAGGAGAGAAGAGAAGAGAGACCACAGCACCATCCTTGCCCCTAGTGCCCTGAGCTGGCGGGTTGTGTATAGGAGAAGCAGGTATAGACCCAGGTGAATTAGCCCATAATCCCAGGTTTACTCCATTTTTTTTCCCTTTTCAAGCCTCTAATATTTTGACTTCTCTGATTTTCAGCTCTACAGATAATTAAATCTGGGAGTGAGTGATAATGACAATAATCTTTATTTTAAGAATCTTGTAATTAGACAGAACTCAGCAGATGGCATCTGGCAGGTCAGTCTCGGTCTCTCACAAGACGCCAAGCTCGGGCTGCTGTCTGTAGGCTGTCTCTCCCACGGGAACGCGCAGTGCAGGTAGCCGGCCCGCTTCACCTGCGGCGAGCAAGCACTGCCTCAAAGCTGGAGCTCACTGCTGGCCTTCTCTGCTCCATGGATTTCTCAAATCAATTTTAGGAGCAGACCCTATTCTTTTATTTCCCTTATCTATTTATTTATTTTTGTAGAATCAGGGCCTTGCACATGCATACTTTACTGCTCCGGGCCACTTTCACATTTTAATTCTCCTTGACTTTAGGGCAACACACCAAACCCAGTCCACGTGCTGCTTGGAGTTTCCCCTTCTGTTCTCATGTCTCCACTTCTGTCCCTGAGTGAGACCATCCCATCTTCATCCTCCTCTTTCTGGCTGATCTCACTTCCCAGGATTCCTTCAGGCTCCATCCAAGAGGAGGCTCACTTCAATTAAAATATTTTTTTCCCTTTTGTCGCACTTGTTGTTTTCACTTCGTTTTTTAATTCAGATAGAAAGATAGAAAGAACGAGAGGAGAGTGGTAGAAACATCACAGCACGAAAGTTCCTCCGTCTCCAGCCGGTGCGTTGGCTCAAACATGGCTGCCCCAAGCCAGTGCAGGCACCCCTACCCCACAAGCTGCTTCTCTGCCCAGGCAAGCCTTTGGGAAATAGCTGCATCTTTTTTTGTGAAGTGATTAAAAAATTTTTTTTAATTATTTTTATTTCTTTGGATAGAGACAGACAGAAACTGAGAGGAAGGGGGAAATAGAGAGAGTGACAGAGAGACATCTGCAGCCCTGCTTCAAGCACTTGTGAAGCTCTCACCCCGCAGGTGGGGATCAGGGGCTTGAACCCGGGTCCTTGAGCACAATAATGTCTGCTCTCAACCGGGTGTGCCATCACCCAGCCCCCTGAAGTGATTGTAACAGTGTTCACAAACTTTGTGAGAAATGGGCCGACAGGTCTCATAAAGTCAGTATATGGTGTATAGATGCAATAAATAGCGTAAAAGAACAACGTCAACGTGAGGGGTCTCTGTACTGTATAAAAGAGGCCAGCAGACATGCCAAGTATATTATCCAGAAAAAAAAAATCTGGAGTATATGGGACTGGGGTTAAGGAAGCCCTGTGTGCCTTTGAGAAAGGAGAGGATAGTTCAAGTGACTGTGTTGCTACACTGGGTAAAAAGATAAAGAGTCTGCCCCCCTAACTAAGGGCCCAATACATTGGTGCTTTCTAGGGACTGCAGAAATAGCAGAATGGCTGTCTGTACAGAGTGTTTTCACGCCTGAAGCTCTGACGTCTCAGAATCAACCCCTAGCACCACCATAAGCCAGATCCCAGCAGGACTCTGGTCTCCATCCCTGTCTCTGTGTACATCTCTCTCTTTCAATATAAAAATTAAAGAACCACTGTTTCTATTAAAAATGGGAAGAAGACATGATCAGAATCTTCACCAAAGAAGACATTCAGAGGGCAAATAGACATATGAAAGAAATACTCTAAATTACTGATTATCAGAGAAGTTAAAACTAAGACAACATTGAGATCTCTCTCTCTTTTCTTCTCTCTCTCTCTCTTCTCTTCTCTTGCTTCCAGGGTTATTGCTGGAACTTGGTGCCTGAACTATGAATCCACTGCTCCTGGAAGCCATTCCCCCCATTTCTGTTGCCCTTGTTGTTGTTGTCACTATTGTTGTTGGATAGGACAGAGAGAAATGGAGAGAGGAGGAGCAGACAGAGAGGGGGAGAGAAAGACAGACACCTGCAGACCTGCTTCACTGCCTGTGGAGCGACTCCCCTGCAGGTGGGGAGCCAGGGGCTCGAACCGGGATCCTTACAGGGTCCTTGTGCTTCACACAACATGAGCTTAACCCGGTGAGGTACTTCCCAGCCCCCAAGGTATCTCTTTACACCTGTGAGAATGTCATACATTCCAAAGGACTGAAATGAAAAGTGTTGGAGGGGGCAGGGTAAAGGAAAAGGAACTTTTCTACCCTGCTGGTGGGAATGTAAATTGGCCCAATTCCTGTGGAAAAGTCTGGAGTTTCCTCAGAACATTGGAAATGGATCTGCCTTATGACTCATCGATTTAGTCGCTAAAGGATCTATGCAAAGGAAGCAAAACCACCTATCCAAAGATACCTGTGTACACCGCGATCATACAATCTACCCACACCTGGAGGTAACCCAAATACCTAAGCACATCACACATACTCACACACTCACACACACTCACACACACTCACACACACAGACACACACTCACACACACTCACACACTCACACACACACACACACACTCACACTCACACTCACACACTCACACACACACACACTCACACACACACACTCACACACACTCACACACACACACTCACACACACACACGCACACACTCACACGCACACACTCACACACTCACACACACACTCACACACACACTCACACACACACACACTCACACACACACTCACTCACACACACACACACTCACACACACACTCACACACACTCACACACACACTCACTCACACACTCACACACACACACTCACTCACACACACACTCACACACACACTCACACACACACTCACACACACACTCACACACACTCACACACACTCACTCACACACACACTCACACACACTCACACACACACTCACACACACTCACACACACACTCACACACTCACACATATTCACACTCACTCACACTCACACACACTCACACACATACTCACACACACTCACACACACTTACACACACTCACACACACACTCACACACACACTCACACTCACACACACTCACACACTCACACACACACACAGACTCATACACTCACACACACACTCACACACACTCACACACACACAGACTCATACACTCACACACACACTCACACACACTCAGACACACTCACTCACACACACACACTCACACACACACTCACACACAGACACACACTCACTCACACACACACACACTCACAGTCACACACACACACACACACACACTCACACGCTCACACAGACACAGTCACACACAGACATACACACTCACACATACAGACACACACTCACACACAGAGACACACACTCATACACACACACACACACACACACACACACACACACACACACACACACACACACACACACGGTGGAACAGTAGTCAACAGTTACAAATGATGGAGCCAGCAACTTGAAGGTGTTGTATCAAGTGAGAGAATTTAAAACGAGAAGGAGACTCACCAGATGACCTCACCTAGAGGCGGGATTTCAGGACCAGGAACAGCAGGGAACAGCACAAGGTGAGGCCTGGACCAGATGTGTTCCACAAAGCAAAGAAGTCTGGGGAACGAGGGAGCAGAGAGGTTTTGGCAACCTGGTGCATGATGGTGGGACCACAAAGTCTCCAATGAAATAATTAAAAAAAGAAAGAAATCGTTGTTAGACATAAAATGAATAACAAAGACCTTTAAAAGCATCAGAACACCAACATATGTCATACAGAGGTCATGGCAACTTGGAAGCCTGTAGCCTCAGGGACAGAAAGATGCCCAAGAGAATCAACGCAACGGCCATGGCCAGCTCAGCAAGACAGCTATCAGCCCTCTGCTTTTAAACGTGTGTGACATGCAACTTGCAGAATAAACTCACCCTGGGCAAAAATATGCCGGCAAAGTCTTCAGGCCCTCTTGGCATCCAGCAAAATTATCCCACGCACAGGGGAGGCTTCCCTGCTTACACACCTGAGCCTAACGCCCGGAGTTCTCACACACGGGTGGGGCAGGGAGCATGTCTGTTCTCCTCAGGACTTTGGCTCCTCTCCTCTCGATGGGTTCACACCTCCGAGTAAACCTTGAAGAAATCACCGGAAGTGTGTTCCAAGGTTCGTGTGCAGGAAGAGCCCTTAAAGTGAGATGCCTGGGAGGAAGCCAGAGGCCACTAAGTCTCCAAGGACAGGAACACAGGACTGGCCCTTGTGCTTGACACTTCAGCAGTGTTTCCAGCAGTGAAAGTCAGGCTTTCAGGGAGTCTGTGGTGCCGTGTTACAGTCCTCACACACTAGCATCTAATAAAAAGAGAACTGCTATTGGGCGTGTGTGATAGCCTCTCTGTTTCATGAAATAGCTTGGTATTTATCTTACCACCATGTTCCATCAACTGACAACACACAGAGATTAATTTTCTTGAAAATAACTATGACTATTTCTGGGAGGGGACACTTTCTCTCTCTCTCTTTCTTACCTTCTCTACATCTTTTCTGTCTTCTCCAACTTTTGCCCAGTCAACCCATACTGCCTTTCTGCTAGAGAAAATCATTATGGGAGATGGAGAGACAGTTCAGCTGACAGAGCACAGGACTTGCACCCCTGAGGCTCCAGCTTCAACCTCAGATGCTCCGTGTGGAGCTGTGACGCCCCTCTCTCATGTGAAACTGTTTTTAATATGAAACACCTAAAATAGATAGCTTAAAATAAAGATCATGGGACAGGAGAAGAAGGAAGGAAGGAAGGAAGGAAGGAAGGAAGGAAGGAAGGAAGGTAAAGAGAGAGACAAAGAGGCAGGAACTGAGCTTCCTGCTGCCGCAGGACCCCCACACTGTCCCTGCTGGGCTCAGCCCCTGCCCACAGCTGCCCACAGCTGCCCACAGCCCCTGGTGCCTGCCACTGGCTGTGATTGCAGAAGGCAGCCCTGGTGCTGGAAGGGGCTCCCTGGAGCTGCAGAAACAACAGAAATGCATTTTGAAAAATCAGTTTTAATAAAGCCCAGCCCTGACCCCAGAAATGCCAGTATTTATATTATAGACTCCTGGATACGGTGATTTGTTAGGATGGAGGGAAATAAAGCCTTTCTGCTCTTGTCTGGAGACCTGAGGAAAAAATATCACTGGAATTAGAGGATGTGGGGCACCTGGGCGCGGGGAGGAGGACGGAGCAGGGCCCCTCTGGGGTCTGCCGGGGGCTGCGCCCGGTATCTGTTATGTGGACAGGATGCTCTCTGCCCATGTCGTAATTACTGGCCTGCAGACTCAAGCCAATTTACAAGTCAGTGATGTGCAGTTAGGAGGACTCTTTCTCTTTAGAGAGTGATTCTACAAGAGCCTTCTCAGGAAGCAAAAAAGGGAATAAAAGAAATAAAACAGAAACTGGCTAAAAAACGAGCCAAGGAGCCCCCTCCCTGGATTCCCACATGAAAGTCTCCAGCCCCTGGTGTCCTCTACAGCGGCTTCTGGCTCTGAGTCCAGCGGGGGCTGGACTCCAGGTCCGGCTGGTTCGGCTGGTTTGGCTCTGGGGAGCCACCAACTTACAGGTCTAAGGGAGAAGGTCTTCACATGCTAGACATCAGACAAGAGACTAGTAATCAATATACAAAGAGCTCAGCAAACTTAGCACCATAAAAGCAAATGACCCCATCCAAAAATGGGCAGAGGATATGAACAGAACATTCACTCCAGAGGAGATCCAAAAGGCTAACAGACATATGAAAAACTGCTCCAGGTCGCTGATTGTCAGAGAAATGCTAATTAAGACAACACTGAGATACCACCTCACTCCTGTGAGAATGGCATACATCAAAAAGGACAGCAGCAACAAATGCTGGAGAGGCTGTGGGGACAGAGGAACCCTTCTGCACTGCTTGTGGGAATGTAAACTGGTCCAGCCTCTGTGGAGAGCAGTCTGGAGAACTCTCACAAGCTAGACATGGACCTTCCATATGACCCAGTAATTCCTCTCCTGGGGATATACCCCAAGGATTCCATAACTCCCAACCAAAAAGATATGTGTACACCTATGTTCATAGCAGCACAGTTCGTAATAGCTAAAACTTGGAATCAACCCACGTGCCCAACAACAGATGAGTGGTTGAGAAAGCTGTGGTGTATATATAGACACAATGGAATACTATGCAGCTATTAAGAACAATGAACCCACCTTATCTGACCCATCTTGGATGGAGCTAGAAGGAATTATGTTAAGTGAGCTAAGTCAGAAAGATAAAGACGAGTATGGGATGATCCCACTCATCAACAGAAGTTGAGAAAGAACAGAAAGGGAAACTCAGAGCAGGATTTGACTAAATCTGGAGTAGGGAAGCAAAGTAAAAACCCTGGGTGGAGGGTGAGGGTGGATGTTTGGCTTCCCAGGGTGGCAGGGGAGGAGGGGGAGGTGGGATGGGACACAGTCTTTTGGTGGTGGGAATGGTGTTTATGTACACTCCTATTAATTTTTAGTCATATAAATCAGTATTTAATTAATATGAGAGGGGAACAATTGTATGTCTCAAATTTTTAAAATCCCAGACTGAGTCTTTTTAATACACAGGCTGAGTCTTTGATATGTTGACTCTCTTAAAAGCCTAGACCAGGTAGAACAGAAGCAACAGGCGGCACAACTATCTACAAATAATGTCAAAGGACATAATCATGGTGATGGTGTGTGTGACACAGCAAATCCTAACAAAGGGATATCTCAAAGTTAACCCAATTGCCAAATAATGTGATGATAGCAATAACTACCTATTGTCTTCTTTAACCCTAAGACAGCAGGAACCTCCTGCTTCCTCTATAGAGCCTATATTTCCCCCAGTCCTGGAACCTTAGGGTGGGGCTCACTTTCCTGCATGCTTCTCTCATTATACCAAATGATATTACATCTGCTGATCCCAACCTAATCAAATCAATGAGGACCACCTCAGCATGCTTCACTTCAGACTGTGTCTAGAGACATCAGTCATGGAATGTCAACTCTTCACCCTCATTACTAGGGTGAAACCTTTTCTTTCATAGGATTCTCTAATCCCATTCCAGGAGGTTCACTTCCTAACAAAGTCCAGGTCCCATGAGATAGAGCATATGTTCACA
The DNA here is from genome assembly GCF_950295315.1 of Erinaceus europaeus. NCBI lineage: Eukaryota > Metazoa > Chordata > Mammalia > Eulipotyphla > Erinaceidae > Erinaceus > Erinaceus europaeus. Next base: position 10,383 of record NW_026647426.1, on the reverse strand, counting down.
TGTATCCATAAATTAGGGCAAAATATATACCTGAAGGCAAAAATACACAATAGTCAGCAGTGAGTCAGTATCAAGTTCCTAATGAAATAGTGTCTGTTTAGACTTAGATACCCTCCTCACCTCCTTTCTATTACAGTTCTCTCACTCACTCCAAAGCTAACCTTAGCAAAGCAAGGACTGCAAAAGATGAATAAGGGCAAGAGACTGGCAGACTTTAACGATGACTCTTTAGTCACTATCAGGCCACCCCATCAGCTGGGCCCTAGTCGGGGAGTCCTGAGATTCCCAAACAGACATGATGGGCCTAGACCTCGAATAAATCCCTCTCTCAATTGTTACAGGTCATCTTTATCAGGAACAACACAATAGACCATTTTGTGGGCCCCACATAGATCTTTGCCCTAAACGTGGATCAACAACAGTAGAAAATGTTCCATCCTCTGAAGGGAGAGTGGACAACATACTCTATGCTCCACCTGAGGAAGATGGTCCTGATATTGGGGCAGCTTGGAATGTTCCTACTCATGACCACAGAATGTGATCTCAGACCTACAGGGATGCAGAGGTCACACAGGATCCTAAGCTGAATATGGGCCCCAGATCACATCAAATCAATGGGGTTTACAGTCAACAATATTTACACCCCTTTCCCATATTAGGGAGCTACTCTCTTCCCCGATCCAGCTTTCTGGTCCTTTTTCCAGCCATGACATCATCTCCCCAGACAGTAACTTGGATCCACCTGCATATCAGATTTCAGGCTCAGGGGAAAAAAGAAAAAGAAAAAAACTATTATAGCTACAGGCCCTTTAGAATACAACTAAAATATGCCTACTAGCTATCTACAAAATTGAGGAACCCTCAACTCTTCATCTGCACTATTCCAGCCCTTAGTCCATGATTGGTCAACAGTTTGTTTGGTTGTGTGTGTTAACTCTCTTTTCAGCCCCCAGGTTCCAGATGCCAGCATGATGCCAACCAGACTTCCCTGGACAGACAGCCCCACCAATGTGTCCTGGAGCTCCGCTTCCCCAGAGCCCTGCCCCACTAGGGAAAGAGAGAGACAGGCTGGGAGTATGGGTCGACCTGTCAATGCCCATGTTCAGCGGGGAAGCAATTACAGAAGCCAGACCTTCCACCTTCTGCATCCCACAATGACCCTGGGTCCATGCTCCCAGAGGGATAAAGAATAGGAAAGCTATCAGGGGAGAGGATGGGATATAGAGTTCTGGTGGTGGGAATTGTGTGGAGTTGTACCCCTCTTATCCTATGGTCTTGTCAGTGTTTCCTTTTTATAAATAAAAACTTAAAAAAAAAAGACCTGTCACAGGCCAGCTTGGTCCTTCTTGGGCTGGGACTAGGTGGGGAGGAGATGAGAACCTCAGAATCTGGATGGGAAACAGAGTCTGTGAGCCCCGCTGGGGATCCAGATGGGACAGCATGCAGGGGTCTTTCTTCTGCTTTTTATTCTTCTTTTTATTCTATTTATTTGATTTTATTATACAGAGACAGAGAAATTGAGAGGGGAGGGAGAGAGGGAGAGAGACAGAGAGATACCTGTAGACATGCTCCTCCACTCCTGAACCTTCTCCCCTGCAAGTAGGGATCAGGGGCCTTGAACCTGGGTCCTTGTGCACTGTAATGTGTGTGCTTAACTAGATGCACCACCACCCCTTCATAATTTTCCTTTACTCTTTCTTACTTAACTTCTTTCTTTCTTTCTTTCTTTCTTTCTTTCTTTCTTTCTTTCTTTCTTTCTTTCTTTCTCTCTCCCTTCCTTCCTTCCTTCCTTCCTTCCTTCCTTCCTTCCTTCCTTCCTTTCTTGTCTCCATTGTTCATTCTTCCTTTCTTTCTACCGTTATTTCTCTTTCTTCCTTCCTTTTTCTCTCTCTCTCTCTTTCACATCACTTCCTTTCTTTTTCCCTCTGGGAGTTTGGACCCAGGGTCATTATGTGTTGCAGAAGGTGGAAGGTCTGGAATTCACCTTCTTCCCCTCCTCCTGGGTGGAGCCTGAAGGAATCCTGTGAAGTGAGATCAGCCAGAGAGGAGGATGAAGATGGGCTGGTCTCACTCAGGGACAGAAGTGGAGACATGAGAACAGAAGGGGAAACGCCAAGCAGGACGTGGACTGGGTTTGCTGTCTTGCCCCAAAGTCAAGGACTCTGGGGGTGGGGAGCTTTCAGGTCCTGGTGCTGATGGAGGAGGAGGCCCTGGGCTGGGGGAGAGGGTTTGGCAGAAAACTGAGAAACGTCACACGGACCAGCACCTGTAGTTACTGTTGTCTGTAGACCATGAATCCCCCCCCCCCCCCACTAAGAAAATAGAAAGCAAATGTGTCACATAGAGGAGGTTGGTAGTTGGTGGTGCATGAGGTGCTCTGCGAGCTTCTGGGGTGTGGACTGACATCCCTGTTGCCTCAGGAACCCTGAACTTCACATTTCCTCAGGAAATAAACAGAACAGAAAACAGAGAAGCTGCACAAAGGACACCATCTGCCAGGCAAAAGGACATGTCCCTGACAGCTTTTCAAATTCTGATCATGATGAACTTGGGCTTTAGTTTTATTGTTCTGTGTGGGTGACGTGGGCCCCAAGTAAATTTTCATGGAGTTTTCCCTGTATTCAACATGGAAAGAAGAAGAAATCAAATGAATTCACTCACTGTTTTTCACTTACAGAAAAATTCAATAATTGCCAGTATGTAGGAACTTTTTTCCCCCTCCTTACAGAACTATGAGTTTTTGTAAGACATGGCCATTTTTTTTTCCTGCAATAAAGTGAACATTGGAACGTGGGCCAACATATTTTCTGTATGAAGGAAGTGAGGGCATTACGGAGTGACACAGTTATGTGTTTCTGGGACTTACAAATTGTATTATCGATCTCAGCTCTGTGGTTGTGGTTTTCTGTGTGATTCCAGCCACTGTGCTCTTGATGTCGACTTCTGTGGGTCTTGTAGCCTTTCAGAGCAAATATCTGACCAGCCTGCTCCCACTCTTCTCCACAGAGGCCTTTTAGAGGGATAGAAAGACAAATGGACAGATTTTCTCTTTTCTTTCATTTTTAAATTTTTTAATTGACAGGATTCATGGTTTAGAGTCAACAGTAAGTACAGCTGCTGGTCTGTGTGTAACATTTCTCAGTTTTCTGCCAAACCCTCTCCCCCAGCCCAGGGCCTCCTCCACCATCAGCACCAGGACCTGAAAGCCCCCACCCCCAGAGTCCTTGACTTTGGGGCAAGACAGCAAACCCAGTCCACGTCCTGCTTGGAGTTTCCCCTTCTGTTCTCATGTCTCCACTTCTGTCCCTGAGTGAGACCAGCCCATCTTCATCCTCCTCTCTCTGGCTGATCTCACTTCCCAGGATTCCTTCAGGCTCCATCCAGGAGGAGGGGAAGCAGGGTCTCAGAAGTCAGCCTGAGCTGGAAACAGGGTCTTCGCAGCAGCTCAGTGAAGACGACATCCTCTGGGTGTAGAAAGGATCCCTCCATCCCCCAGCCCCCTTCTATGTTTACTGACTTCTGTCATGAGGTTTAGGAGTATAGTCACACTCACAGGCATACACACACACACACACACACACACACACACTCACACACTCTCACACACTCACACACACACACACACACTCACACACACTCACACACACACTCACACACAGACACTCACACACACTCTCACACACTCACACTCACACACACGCACACACACACTCACATACAAACACACACTCACATACACACTCACACACACTCACACACTCACACAGGCACACACACTCACACACAGACAGACACTCACACACACTCGCACACACACACTCACACACTCTCATACACTCACACACACACTCAGACACACTCACACACACACACACACTCTCACACACTCACACTCACACACACTCACACGCACACACAAACACACACACTCACACACTCACACACACACTCACACACTCACACTCACACACACACTCACACAGGCACACACACACTCACACACAGACAGACACTCACACACACTCACACACTCTCACACACTCACACACACTCACATACACACACACACTCACACACACACACTCACACACTCACTCACACACACACTCTCACACACTCACACACACTCTCACACACTCACACACACTCACACACACAGACACTCACACACACACTCTCACACTCACACACACTCACACGCACACACACACTCACATACAAACACACACACTCACATACACACACACACTCACACTCACACACTCACACACACTCACACAGGCACACACACTCACACACACTCACACACAGACAGACACTCACACATACACACACACTCACATACTCTCATACATTCACACACACACTCAGACACACTCACACACACACTCTCACACACTCACACACACACTCACACTCACACACACACACACTCATACACACACACACTCTCACACACACTCACACGCACACACACATACGAACACACACACTCACATACACACTCACACACACTCACACACTCACACACACACTCACACAGGCACACACACACTCACACACAGACAGACACTCACACACACTCACACACTCTCACACACTCACACACACACTTACACTCACTCACTCACTCACTCACTCACTCACTCACTCACTCACACGTGCACACTATTCGGCACACTCCACCGAAGTATGGTTCACCACACTAAGAAAGACTCTCACTGAACGCCTCTTCTTGGATTCACATGCACATACCACAGCATGTGAGAGAGCCCGTGTGGTTGTTATTTATTTTCAGACTTCATTTCTGCAGCCATTTCTACTTCACACATGACTGAAACTGTGTGGCGGCTGTCTCTCGGAGCCTTCCTGTTTTACGCCACACAGCAGCCCCCCAGTTCCAGCCGTTTTGCCTCCAGAGAGTCAATTTCATTGTGTAAATTTAATTTGACTAATTGGCTACTTTGTTTTTTTATACCACCAGGGTTTGCACTGGGGCTTCACATTGGCATGATTCCACCACCATAAAAGACTTTTTTACATAGAGGCTGAGAAACATGAGAGAAAGAGAGAGAGAGAGAGAGAGAGAGGAAGACACGGAGAGAGACAGAGAGAGAGAGACACGATAGCATGGACCCACAGCTCCTGAGATGTCCCCTGGCATGCTGATTGCATTTGGTGACCAGGGACTCAAACTCAGGCCCTCTAGCAGCAAAGTTATCTACTGCTCCCAATTTCACATTTCTTAAATTAATCTTTTAAACTGCCACCAGGGTGATTGCTGAAGTTCGGTGCCCGTACTACAAACCCAACACTCTTGGCAGATAGTTTTTCTTTTGCTTTTTTTCTGTTATAATTGATAAGACAGAGCGAGGGGACACAAAAGTAGAAAAGGAGAGAGGCCTACAGACCTGCTTCATTTCTCTGTGAAGCTTTCTCCCTGTAGATGGAGCCGGGCTCAAACCCGGGGCCTTGAGCACGGCAATGTGCCTGTTTCATGGGGACCCCCGCCCACATTTCACGTTTTTGAACAGCAAAGTGTCACCACATTGAGCAGCCCAAGACACCTTTACCTGGTCGTGGTTGGGCATGGAGAGCAGCCGTGAGCCTGAGGCGCAGGGTCCAATAAGTGTCTTCATATGACTGTCTGCACGTAGGGCCAGGGGTGGCACAGCTGGTGTAGCGCTCACACTACAGTGTGCAAAGACCCAGGTTCAAGGCCCCATTCCCCACCTGCAGGGGGAAAGCTTCACGAGTGGTGAAGCAGGGCTGCAGGTGTCTCTCTTTCTCCATCTCTATTTCTCTATTCCCTCTCAATTTCTCTCTGGCTTTATTCAATAATAAATAAATACATAAAATTTAAAAAAAAGGTTCTGCTCCCAGACTCGCTGGTCCTGGTGACTGGAGACCCTGCCAGCGGCCACCTTTGCCTCTCTGCTTGCAGAACAGACGTCGTGTGTCTGCCGGCTGCGGCCCTTTGGCTCACGGGCGCTGCAGGAGGCCTGTTGTCCAGCTGCGGCCCTGGCTAGAAGGATCCTGCTCTGGGCAGAGTCCGGATGTCTCAGAGATCTCTGCCCACAGGCTAGTGGGGGGATTGTCATGTGGTCGCCCAGAACTCTCAGAGGATTAAAGAGTAGGGAAGATCACAAGGGAGGGGACTGGATACGGAGTTCTGATGGTAGTGGGGATTACGTGGTATTGTGCCCCTCTTATCCTATGGCCTTGTCAATGGTTCCATTTTATAAATAAACATTTTAAAAAAGGAAAAAAATGGCCACTAAGAGCATAGTGTAGGCACCGTAGTGTAGGATTCATAGTGTAGGCACCAAGCCTCAGCGATAATCCTGGAGGCAAAATTAATTAATTGAATTTTTATCTGGTGGTGGGAATTGTATAGAATTTCACCCTGTTATCTTAAAATCTTATTAATAATTATTAAAACAAATAAATACTATGTATTTTAAAGAGAAAAAAAAGAAAGGAAGAGAAGGCAGGACCACAGAAAAAATGGGCAAATATATATAAATATAATAGTTCCAGAAATAATAGTCAGCCCATCTCTGTGAGCTTGGGAGAACCACTGCAGTTTCCAGTGGAGGGAATGGGGACACAGAGCTGTGGTTGACAGGGAACGGTGTGAAATCAGACCTGTATTATCTTATAATTTTTTAAATCAACATTAAATCACTCACACAAACAAACAACAAACAAAAAAGTTGACTCAGAGCAGCTGGGTCCCAGCGTAAACAGGTGCTTTAGTGTGTGACAAAGTGTGGCTTTTTGTGACACCAGGTAGCTGGTCTTCACTTGGTTTACAGTTTCTGTCACAAAAATCACCAGGCAACTTGGAAGGACCATTAGAGACAGAACTTTCAGGGAGAAGGAGGGCGTCCCCGTCTGGGCATCCCCTCCCCGTAGGGAGCCGTGGCCTGACCACTGACCCTTGGCCAGGCAGGGACCAGGCTCTCAGGGCTCTGAGGTTTTCACACGAGGTCTGAAACCACTGGCCTCAACAGCATGGAAGAGCTGGGGAGACAGGCTGAGGGTTCTGCAAATAGATGTCCTTGCCCATGGCATCAGAAGGCCCAGGTTCAAGTGCCGGCACCCATGTAAGCCAGAGCTGACCAGTACTCTGGGAAAAAAGAAACTGGGGCCGGGTGGTGGCCCACACAGAATTAAGCACACACATGGCAATGAGCAAGGTTTCTGGTGCAAGCCCCGGGTTCCACTTGTGGGTGGGAAATCATAAGTGGTGACGCATATCTGCAGGTGTCTGACTCTTTCTCCGTCTCTATTTCCCCACTCCCTCTTTATTTCTCTGTCGCTATGCAATAAAGAAATAAACAAATATTCTAAAACAAATCAATCAATCACTCAATAAAAGAACAACAGCATACGTTGTGCTGTTTCCTGTGGCTATGCCCCTCTGCAAATTTCTATCCTTTTGGCAGCTAAGTGGAAAGGGATTCCTTGTGGCTTGAAGGTGGCTCTGTGACTGTCCACAGACTTTGCAACCTGTCCCTGAGCTCACTGCCAGCGTTCGCACACGTGCCACAGCGAGGCTCCACGTGTTTCCTCCTCGACGGGTAAAAGGGTCTCTGAAGGCATGACCTCCTGCATCGTTTCTGATTTTCCATCTCTGGGATGTGTACAGCATCAAAATTAAAGCATCTGTATTTATTCTTTATTTTTTATTAGTGATTTAATACTGATTTACAAAATTATGAGCTGACAGGGGTATCATTTCACGCTGTTCGCACTGCTAGGACTCTGTGTCCCCATTCCTTCTACTGGAAACTGCAGTGGTTCTCCCAAGGTCAGAGATAGGTTGGCTATTATTTCTGGAACTATCTATACTTATACACATTTGCTCATTTTTTTATGGTCCTGCCTTCTCTTCCTTTCTAAGTCACAGCTACACCTACCGCTACTACCAAATGTTTTCCCTTTTTTCCTCTTCTCTCTCTCCAGGTCTGGATGAAATTGGGGGTCAGAGTGCTCTGTTCACTTTCCCCTGACATTTCTCCCCCTCTGGGAGTCCAAACCACAATTAAATTTTTTAAAATTTATTTTCCCTTTTGTTGCCCTGTTTCATTGTTGTTATAGTTATTGTTGATGATGATGTCGTTGTTGTTGGACAGGACAGAGAGAAATGGAGAGAGGAGGGGAAGACAGAAAGGGGGAGAGAAAGACAGACACCTGCAGACCTACTTCACCGCCTGTGAAGTGACTCCCCTGCAGGTGGGGAGCCGGGGGCTCGAACCGGGATCCTTATGCCGGTCCTTGTGCTTTGTGCCACATGAGCTTAACCTGCTGTGCTACTGCCTGAATCCCTGGACCCAAATTCTCTATGGGGAGCAGAAGGTGGGAGTTCTGGCTTCTGTCATTGCTTCTCTGCTGGACATGGGTGTTGGCAGGTGGACCCACACCCCCAGTCTGTGTCTGTCTGTCCCTAGTGGGGCAGGGCTCTGGGGAGGGGAGGCTCCAGGACACACTGGTGAGGGCATCTGCCCAGGAAAGTCAGTATTTTTTATTGGGTTGGTGGGTGATACACCTGGTTAGAGCACAGGTCTCTGTTTAAGTCCTCACCTGCAGCGGGGGAAGCTTCACAACCTGTGAAGCAGGGCTTCCAACGTTTGTTTCTCTCCCTCTCTCTCTGTATCTCTTCCTTTCTCACTTTTTCTGTTTTTATCCAGTAAATAAATTTAAGACATTTCTATTTATTTTATTTTAATGAGAGAGAGTGATTCAGAGAGAAAGACCAGAGCCCTGCTCAGCTCTGGCTGATGGTGGTGCTGGGGATTGAACCTGGGACCTCAGAGCCTCAGGCAGGAGAGTCTGTTGCAGAACCATGTTGCTGTCTCCCAGCCCAGCCATCAAAATCCTAGCCCCTCTCTGGTTGGATGGGGAGAAATGAATCCGTTACATAGATTTCTAAGGGGACTTAACACAAGGGCCTGCTTCTCTTTCCTGGGATTCTGAAGGCTGTCCTTTCCTGAAGATTGATCTCTTTGCTCACCGCAGTCCTTGAGACACTCGGAGCTGAACCACTTTTCACTTTCAGGACGGGGAACGAGGAGACACATTTTCTGTACAGCCTTCCCTGATGTGCAAGGCGCTGGGAGTCACAGAAGAGTTATTGGTGAGGATTTTTAAAACACAATTACAGGCTGTTCCTCAGAGACAAGCACTTCATGTCCTTCGAGTTGACATGTGTTAGAAAGATACACATTAAAGAGGGGATAAATATAGTTAGGAATTCTGCATTTTTGTGCTAAGGTTGTCTGAGAGAGACACTGGATGGTAAGACAGTTATAATCATACCAAACCATCTTGCCAACCATGTGACAATGTCTCTCTGCTATTGGGAGGACGTTGCTTTTGTGCAGATCTTTGAGAAATTTAGGGAACAAGTCAGAGTCCAGTGGCACTGGCCATGTCTCTAGGAAAATAAGATGCTGTTGACACGCAGAAAAATCATGAGCTTTTCTTTTGCCAGTTAATCGAGCAGGAGGCAGAGAAAGGAAATTGTAACCTGGAAGGGAACATGGACAAGCTGGGTGCAGCCGCCCGGAAGGGTCTGGGCAAAAGGTGAGCTAGTGGGTGGCCCTCAATAGCCAGGCCCCTGGAGTCACCCAGGAGGACTGCCGGGGGAGCCCTGGGCAAGGGTCACTGTCATTCTAGAAATTCCAGAGCAGGGAGCCACCCGGCCCTACCTGAGGAGCCCGTCGCTGCTGCAGAGAGGCCTGGCATGTCCGCAGGCTCTGGGGGTAGAAGGGGCATGCGTTCCATTCATGTTGTTCCATACCCCACCCCAAGCAGACAAGATGCCACACATGTCCACGCCTCACCAGGCACAGGAGCCCGAGACCCTGCTCAGACACCCCGGGAAGGCGTGTGCCGCCCCAGCCCCTCCACCACCCTCCTAGGCCCAGCACGGTCGGTCTCCATGGTCACGCCTGTGTTCAGCATGTGGACCCATTGCTCCACAGGGAGAAGGAGGGAGAAAGACACACGAGCCAGCGGCTTGGGCCGGTGCCCAGAGCAGCAGGAGTGGCAGCAGATGCTGCTGCTGACACTGTTTTCAGATTCCGAAGAACAAAGAGCAGGAGGCTGCCAACAGTCTCAGGATGCTGCTCAGGGCTCAGCCAATTGGGGGGGCGGGGACGGCTGGGTACCACTTCCTGGAGGGAGGCAGCAGCATCTCTGCCCTGATGGGGAGCTCGGCCCACCAGCCTTGGGAGAGAGGGCCTGGGATTCTGCACTTATGTCTGCTTCTCTCTCTCTTGGTCTCTCTGTCTCTTTCTCTATCTCTCTTTCACACACAGAGACAGAGCGAGGGTGGGAGAGGAAGAGAGAGGGAGAGAAAGAGAGAGAGGGAGA
>NW_026647425.1:0-22272 GCF_950295315.1 Erinaceus europaeus | reverse complement strand
AACTAAGACAGTACAGACTTAAATTCGTGTTTAAAATGACATGTCTTCGTAACAAAGGTTTCTCTCCTTGTGTATTAATGACCATGTTTATGTGTATGTTTAAAGTTTGGTAAACAGTAGCTTTAAGGCTAAATTCTTACTAGTCAAAGTTAAATGAAAAAGGTTTTCAACGTAATTCTCATAAAGATAAAATTAACTTACATTTAAAGTCTAAGGTAAAAATTAGTTAACAATCAATATATTTTAACTAAGTTGGTCTAAACAAAAGGTTAAATAGACTTGTTGATATGTAAAACACTACCTTCTCTATTAGAAATGGTAGATCGCACAATGGCTATGCTAATTATTCTCATGCCTGAGGTTTCCTCTCCGGCCCACACCTAGGGTGTGTCTCCCTCTTGAATGGGTGTAATAAAAGGTTAAAAGACGTTGTTGATATGTAAAAGTCTCAAATTCCTTCTCTATTAGAAATGTTAGATCGTGCAGTAGATAGATATGCTAATAACAAGTTTTGTTTCATAGTAAGTAAGTTGCAGCCAGCTGCCTTTGGGACCCTAGGCCGTTCCCCGCCCCCATGCAATTGCCCGTTGTGGCAAGTAGCCCCCCAGAGGCAAGAAATGTTTTTTTTTTCAGATATGGCCCCCTCAGGCCTTCCCTTGGCAACATGCTGGTTTTTCTTATATATGTTTCTGTTCACCCCACACCCTTGATACTATAGTCATTTAGTTAAAAAGAAAAGGGGGAATTGTCGTATGCTTTACATTGGTTTGTTCTAGCCCTCCCCCCGCCAAGAGAATTGCATCAGTCCAATTAATTTCGCGGGCCTGCTTGGCCCCGCCCCAAGGAACCCCGGGAGAGGGTTCCTGAGTCCGAGAGTTCCAGAGTTCCAGAGTTTGAGAGTTCCCGAGTTACAGAAAAGGAAAGAGTGCTTGCGCCGCCGAAAAGAGACAGCAGAGTTCTGTTTGGTGATTAGTTTGTCTTAGTTTGTGAATCGTTGTTCCTGAATAAAGAAATACAGCTTCCCTGCCCAGCCGTTGTCTCCGCGTCTCTGTTACCCGCCGTGAAGCAAGCCAGCCCGGCAAGAGCCTTCCGAATTTTAACAACACAGCATAATGGTTATGCAAACAGACTCTCATGCTTGAGGCTCCGAGGTCCCAGGTTCAGTCCTCTGCACCACATTATGCCAGAGCTGAACAGTGCTATGGATAAAAAAAAAAAAGGAATGAATGAATGAATAAAATAAAAGTAAAAGTATCCAGTTTAAAATCAGATGAACCTAACAAATCATCTGCTGTGTAAACTTGGACAAATTATTAAACCTTTCTGAACCTTAGTTTGCTCACCTATCAAATGATTATATAGATAAAGATCAAAAACTCTATGAATGTATAAAGATTAAATGAGGTAAAGTAAAAAGGACCATAGGTGTCTTAACAGATAGTATCATTTTTCTTTGTAAGGTTTAAAGCTTTTGCATGTTTGTGTTATATTGAAATCTGCTGTTCTTTGAACATGGGCTATATTTAGCGCTTAACTACATTGCTTTATTCTTGATCAATCTAAATTTAGTTCTTTCAATCTAATTTCTGTTGAAAGTTCTTTTTCATTTGTTATGCTAATCACCCTTTTCAATTGCTTTGCTCTCACTCTCCTCAGTATGCTGACTTTCCATTTTCTTTCCAGTGCACTAACCTTTACCCTTACATCTTTCCAGACTCACATTGATGGATTACAATTTAAATTAAGATTGATTTGTTATGCTTTGCTTTTTAAATTCCCTTTTATTATTTCTCAGCTACAAACCAACCTTTGTAATTCAAAACCTATTTCTAACTCAACTCTTAAACCATACCATTACATTTCACAATTGCTTTTTAAATGTAGTTTCCTGAAATTCTGTAGCAATGTTATATCCCTTTGCCGTTTCTTGAATATATGCAAATGTTCTGAGATCAGAAATTGACATGTAGCTTTGTGACAAGAGCATTTCAGAGAGCTAACAGTGGTGTAATGAGGATTGACTGATCAGTCCCACATGGTCGAGGACTGGGAATGTCACGGAGCCTCACCAAGTCTCAGTTTTCCTCAGAGAGGGTTCGATAACACCTGCTTTGCTCACCTCACCTATTGTGAGACAGAGAGGAGATTAAAATATATAGAAGAATTTTGGAAATTCAATTTCATGTGCAAATGTAAGATAATACAGTTGTTTGTGTTTTTTATTTGCCTCTTTCTAAGCACACCTCTGTACAGAGTGTCCGTGTACCCCCAAACAAATGAAAGGCTATTGTGCTTCTTTTCTCAACTCCCCTTGGTTTTTCTGACTGGCAATCAGATGGCTTTATATAATGAAACCCTATATGCTCACTTTGGAGTGTCTGAAGGCATTTAGACCTTTTCATTGCTGGGTGTTGTGTTTACAGAGTTATTTACACCACCTAGCAACCTGGCAGAAGACAAATAGGCCCTCTTAGCTACACAGTGACCTGCTGTACCTGTCATTGCTCTGTTAATGTAACAGCAAACATTTACTGTACCTAGTGGACAGTCTTCTCTTCCTCCTCTTTAGCTGTTAAATTGATTTTATTCTCCAGATTTTTAAAAAAACATTTTACTGGAGGGATTAATGGTTTACAGTACAGTTGTTGACACTTGGGTACAGTCTCTCAGCTCCCTGCGATAGGTGTCTGCAAAACACTCTCACCTCCACTTTAGGTTCTTTCCACCATGAAGCCCTGGACCCCAAAACCCTCCCAGCCCCTCCCTTCTTCTTCCCCAGAGTCCTTTGCTTTAGTGCAATGCACTATACCCACTTTCAGTTTCACCCTGTGCCTCCCTTTCTGTCCTTATTTCTTAGTTCCACCAATGAGTGAGATCATCCAGTATTTGTCCCTCCCTTTTTGGCTTATCTCACTTAACACGATTCCTTCAAGTTCCATGCAGGATGGGTGAAGACATCATCATTTTTAACTATATATATATATATATATATATATATATATCACTTTAACAATATATATATATCACTTTCTAAAAAATAAATTTTTATTTATTTATTTTAAATATTTTCCCCTCTTGTTGCCCTTGTTGTTTTATTGTTATAGTTATTATTGTTGTTGTTGTTGTTGAATAGGACAGAGAGAAGTGGAGAGAGGAGGGGAAGACAGAGGGGGGAGAGAAAGACAGACACCTGCAGACCTGCCTCACTGCCTGTGAAGCGACTCCCCTGCAGGTGGGGAGCCGGGGACTTGAACCTGGGCCCTAATGCAGATCCTTGAGCTCAGTGCCACGTGCACTTAATTCGCTGCGCTACCGCAGGGCTCCCATATGTCACTTTAATTTTTTTTTTAATTGCTTCCTGGGTTATTGCTGGGGATCGGTGTCTGCACTATGAATCCATTGTTCCTGGAGGTCATTTTTTCCCCTTTTGTTGCCCTTGTTTATCGTTGTTGTTGTTATTATTGTTGTTATTGCTGTCATTGTTGTTGGATAGGACAGAGAAATCGAGAGAGGAGGGGAGGACAGAGAGGAGGAGAGAAAGATAGACACCTGCAGCCCTGCTTCACCACTTGGAAAATTACCCCCATCTCGCTATAGGTGGGGGACCGGGGGCTTGAACCGGGATCCTTCTGCCGGTCCTTGTGCTTGCGCCATGTGCGCTTAACTTGCTGTGTCACCGCCCGACTCCCATATCTCATTTTTTTAAAAAAAGTCATTCATCTGCTATTGGGCATCTGGGTTGCTTCCAAGTTAGGGCTATTGCAAATTATACTGGTCATAGACTAATCCATGAGTTGAGAGAGAGAACCTTACCTGTTCTCTAGAGTGGGAGTCTGATAGTTTCCCTGATAGATGGAACACATCCAATGATGGAGAGAGGGAGTCAGTTCTGAAGTGATTTTGTTTGTTTGTTTGAGCTCTGCTCAGCTCTGGTTTATGATGGTGCTGGAGATTGAACCTGGGGCTTCAGAGCCTTAGTAATGAAAGTCTTTTTGTATAACCATTATGCTGTCTCCCAGGTGTACTTTTCATTGTTCTGATTCCTTATATTCACAGAATGTTTTTGTAATTGCTAAAAAAGGGCCTCAGAGACCATTGTGGTCCAATTCCTTCAGTCTGCTGATATGGTAATTGGGCCTAGAGAGGTTAGTTGACTTGCCCATGGCCAAACAAAAAATTTACAACACAGCTGGGGCTCCTAATTCCTCTTAATTTCTTTCCAAACGACTAAACTGAAAACTTACTGGCACTGTAAATGTTGAGCAGTGCTAGATGCTATTATGCAATATCTATCAACAAATGCTTCCACCTGGAGCACATTTTTGTACAACAAACATTTATGTTCTGTTGTAGATAAACGTATTTTTATTTTGATTGAGAAAGTTTAAATATTTTCTCTTAACTATGTACAGATACTTCTTTTGAGGCTTCATGACAGGGCCCAGGGGTGCTCAGTGGGTAGAGCACATACCTTACCACACATAGGGACTCTGTTCTGAGTCCTGACACGACATGGGAGCATCATGGACAAGCACTAGAAGCTCCACAGATGGTGTTGTGGTGTCTCTCCTTCTCTCTTCCTTACTCTCTGCCTGAAATGAAAAGAATAACCAGGTCCGTCAGGGAGCAATGGAATCAGGTGAGGTCCCAGAGCCAAATAAATAAATAAAATCAAAAACTTCATGAGAAATTCATTGCTTTAAATGGGACTTTTTTTCTTTACTTTCCTTTTTAGAGCACTATTTTTATACTTTTCTTACAATACATATAAGAAATCATATGGGAAAAACGTCCACATTTTTCTGCTTGATGTGAGATCATGGAGTGGACTGGAATTTGGGGCTTGCTTACATTCCTGTCAGGCTTTGGTTCCAGGCTTGTCAGGAGCAATGTGGACAAGGTTGCAGTAGAACCTGCCACCGGACACTCTGGTAGTTTAAGGGGTCACCTGACCTCTTCCTATTTTCTGGAAGGACCACACCTACAGAGAAAGAATCTGAAATGGTTTGTTGTAAGCTTTAGGACCACTCCTTGTTCTCTCTCTCTCTCTCTCTGTCTCTCTCTCTCTCTGTTGGGGGCTGTGGGAACAGTGGTGAGTGATGAAGGGGAAGACTCTAAAGGGAGAAGCTGTAGACTCCGAAAGGCCTTTGAGGTTTGTGGACAGACTTCAGGTGGAGCAGCACTGAAAATGAGGCAATGTGAAAACTTGACAGCAATGTGACGTTTTTCCTGAGAAGTAACCAAGAGCCTTCAAAAGAGGATCTTTTGAAGCACCTCAGGGCAAGTGATCCATTGGGCTAGTCTTTTCAGTTGTAGATTCAAAAATACTCAAGGCTTATTAGACCTATCAACGACTGCCACCTCTCCAGATTCAAAGGAGGTCTCGAAACTTTACATCAGGCTCAACCTGACGCTGTTGACTGGCTACGGAAGAAGGGCAAACGCTAGAAGAAGAAGAAGACCTATCAGCAAGAAAGACATTTTCTCCTCAAATTTCAAACTTTTGATTTTGTATTCTTGTTAAGACAGATGACTAGACTCTTGTTTCCCCCAAGCTCGAAGACTAGTCTTTTATTACTCCACTGTACTTTGGTGACAAAAAATGTTTTTATTTGCATTTGTGACTCTGTCTCCTACTAGACTTCAGTTTAAGGAGCTGGGACCATTTTTTTTAAATTAACAAATACGCAAGGTGTAACAAAAGACAAAAAGAATGCCACCTCCACACCTTTAGATCCCCATGTGACTTCTGAGAAGCACCTTCTAGGACTTATATAGTAAGCACTCAGGAAAGGATTGGTTAAGTTCCAACACTAACTTCCTCCTTATACTTGTGCAACTGAGTCAGAAGTATTTTCCCTGGGGATTAAGGACTCAGGGTCAATTATAATATATTCTGAAATATATGACATAGTAGCTGTTTTGAAAAACCATTAACCTTTGTACATTACACAGTCTTTCCTACTTGCTGATGACTGTTTGAATTAAGAAAGTAGTGAAATATTCTCTTCAGAAGACTTAAAAGTTTAAATAAAGGCATGACACAATATTATAAATAGCTTGTGGGAATATGAATTTGACCTTTATAATTTTTTTAAAATGAATCTGACGTTAAATGATAAAAGTACTTTGTTATCTTTGTTCATTGTTGCACTCTTTAGGCACCACTGATTTTTATTTTTGAGGACACCTACAAAAGTGGCTCATGGAAGATAGGGAGTTTTGAGAAAATATTCCGAGGAGACAATTCTCGTGTGTGGGGGTGTGCGGTGTGGAGGAGGTGAGGAGCTCAGTGGTATTCTGTGAGGTTATGTAAAAGAGACAGAAGAAAAGGATGAGTGTAAACCCTGAAAAAGGAATAACACCACCAAGCTAAGGATAAAATGAGTTCCTAAAACTTATAGCTCTCCTGACCTGAGTATAATAATTCTGTGAAACTGTCTCCTCATCTTTGTCTCCCAGTTTCAGGTAAGCTACTTCCTTATGTCTATTCCATCTGCCTTGTTCCACTGAGTATATGAAAGTACCAACTCTTATGCCCCTCTTATCCCACAATCTTGTTGATCATTATCAAATCATTAATAAGATAATTTTTTAAAAAGTACAAACTCTAATTTGTAATTTGTCATTCTATAATAGAATGTTTCCTAGCTGGCACCTATTTTGCCCTTTTGTCACTGGAATGTTACCAATTAAGGCCAACTTTTTAAGATACAAACACACAGAGAGAGAATAGAGTAAACAGAATTGAAGCTTCTTCCTTGCAGTGAGGGCTGGGTTTGAACTTGGTTTTCTATTTTGTAAGCCTTTTTTGTCCTGGCAAAAAAATGACAGAATTTAGCCCACCTCTTTGGAAAACCTTCTCTCCCTACCACATTAAAAAAAAAAAAATCAGTATCTTCTGTCAACTCTGTCTTCTAAAGATCTCTGAGACTCCTTTATCTTCTCAGCAGAAGCCAGTGTCCCCCCCCCCCCATCATCTTTTACCTTTCAAGAGAATCATCTTTCAAATGGAATCATGTCATTTTCCTTCACTTCTTCATAGTTCTCTGCCCATGGAAGCATAGAAAACAGCCTTTAATTCACCTTTTCAGCCCTGTCCTTCACATCTCTCATCAACTCCCACCAGCCCTGCTCACATAATTCCCCTCTCCCCAAATAGCTTTGTGGTTCCTTTCATACTCTGTACATTTATGCATGCCTGTTTCTTGATGAATATTTTCTTCTCTGATTGATATTCTTTATACCCTCCTTTTCATTCTAGACAGCAATGTCCCCTTCTTTGTGTGTTAACATTTGGTACATCTCCCTTAGAGAGCTTCTCAAATTACATAGTAATCATTTATTTATGCTTTTCTCCACTAATAGATTGAAGTACCTCCAGATTGGGGGTCCACTGTCTTTTTTATCTATGCATCATCCATATTGTATAACACTGAAGCAGTGCTTTCAGTGAATAACAAAGCATTTATTGAATCCATGAATGAACTAGATAGCAAATATCTAGTAGGTATCCACCTTCTTCACAGAAATGGAAAGTGTCTAGCATAATCATGGGATTTCAGTGGGAGATCTGATGAATGCCTTCCTGCAGTGTCTGTGATGAGTACTGAGACACAAATTCTAGAAATGTCCTTAAATGTCTTAAAATATGTGACAGGCTCAAGCTTAAGGTGTTCAAATAGCATAGCCCCCAAATAAGTGTTTTTTAGCACTTCTAATTTGTATTTGTCTAAGGATAATCTCAGGTGCCTTTCAGGCTTACTATGGAAGGAGGGGCAAAGGAGCACTCTGGGGTCCTGGTGCATAATGAAATTGTACCCATGTGTCAATGACTGCACTGGAAAGCATTAACTCCCTCAGTAAAAAGAGGGGGTGGGAGACAAAGTACATTTAATTGTGTAAATTGTGCAAGTCTTGCTAGAATGTAATCTCATTGCTATATAGTTATATACTTCTACCAATGTACACAGTAGAAGGGATTTTGGATTTGGAATTCCTTAATTAATTTATTTTTATTAATGATTTAATATTGATTTACAAAATTATAAGGTAATAGGAGTACAGTTCCACACCGTTCCCACCACCAGAGTTCTGTGTCCTCATCCTCTCTATTGGAAGCTGCAATAGTTCGCCCAAGGTAACAGATATGGGCTGATTTTATATCTGTGACTATTGCAGAAGACATTTCCCTTTCAACTTGTAGCTTTTTAAATCACTTTTGTAAGCTCATTTATTTACACTGTTTTCCTTCTTATTGTGATAATTCATGTCTTCTTTTTACCAGCTTACGTCATCTTTAATGATCATATTTGGGACAGACCAAAATAACTAAGCACTCAGGTAGCGTTCAGTAATAAGAGGCAGCGGAGAATAGTCCACTAATCAGCTGCTAGGGCATCTTGTGGGGGAGGTTTATACACACAAGTTTATACCAGCATGTGCTTGTCAGTTGCATAGCTTTTTGCTAGGTTAATTCTCAGTAGTTTTCATTTGATGGCAAATAATGTCACCTTTTCCTTTTCAAGACATACTTGTGTGTTTATTCAAAATGGATGTAGCAGCTCTGAACCTTTAGTTTGTTCTAGCTTGCCTGATTTTTTTGTTTGTTTTTTGGTCGAGGGTTGTTTTTGTTTTTATTTGGTCAAGGATTATTATTATCCTCAAGTCCCATCTAATTGCCACACGTAAATTGTGAGAAATTTCCCTAGTTTCAGATATTTGAAATGAAGTTTGAGAAGGGAACGTGCTGAGTTTCTTTAGAAAATCTGCCCGCTGTGTTTCCTCTGTCTGTTGTAGCAGAGTCCCTAGTCTGGCCTCGAGCTGCCCTCCGTTAGTCCCTCCTATGGATGGCTGCACTGATAGATGGGTTCTCCTAGGGGAGCTTCATGGCTCAGCCCGCTGTCCATTACCATGCAGCAGGATTATGGTTTATAGCCCCAGATGGGGACTCACTCCCCTACCACTCTCCATTTACTCAATAAAGCTGCAATGGTATTAACTATTAAATTACTTCCCTCTTTTGAAAATAATTGATGTTATTTGCAGGAGGTTTTTGTCAGCATTTTTATAAAAAATTGAAAAAAGCAACGTTTCAGAAAAACGTACTATAAAAATATCACTACATGACTAGGCTTTTCTTGGCCCACTCTGTGGAAGTGAGGTTTTTGAGGCACAAATTCTGATCAGATTCCTGAATTTTCGTAAGAGTGTGTTATCAGTTTTTTCTTGATGTATTGTTAAAACTTATATATCTATTGCACAATTTGTATTCTTGGTTTTTACCAGAGAATATAGCCTATAATTCTTTTTATATATGTGTCTATATATGTTATTTATTTATCTAATGAGAGGAAGAGGTAACAGAGAGAGAAAGACCAGAACACTGTGGTGCTGGGGACTGAACCTGGGATCTAGGGGCCTCAGGAGTAAGATTCTGTTTGCATCACTCTTATGCTATCCCCCTGGCCCTAGCCTATAATTCTTAGCTACTTAGTTTTTTTCTAAAAGTTTAAGTGTCATAAGTAATGCCCAGGGAAGACTGGTTGAGGGAGATGTAGTGCATGCCCTTCTGAATTAAATCAGACTTTGGACTCTTGCTGATGTGTTACTTTTCTGGAAGACCTAGATCTCTTACTGTAGGGCCATGAGTATGTGCAGTTACACTGCTCCTGGACAACTTCATCATTCTTTTTATGATTCGAGGTAGATAGGGAAGGAGAAAGTGAGAAAGAAGGAGGGGGAGAGACACCTCAACACTGCTCCATGTGTTCATGTTTGAACCCGGGGTCTCCGATGGTTCGGTTCGGTATACTCTACCCAGTGAGCTTCCACCTAGCCCCACCCTTCTCCTTTTACCATGCAGACACTCTACAAGCTGTCCTGAGAAAGATGCTACTGTACTTGCTGTCCTCACAGGTTCTCTGCATTGCTGAGGCAGTTGTATCTCTCTCATTGTGTACTTATCAGTTGAAGAAAGGTCTTCAAATACTAGTATGAATAAAACTTAGATCAAATTGGTATGTTTTTTGTCTTACTTGAATTATTGCCTATGTCTTGTTACTCTGCTCCAGAGAGCATTGGTTCAAATTTGTGAACACTCTGTTATTAATAACATTCAAGTTATTTTTGTCTGTTATTTTTTCCTTTGGGTGTTTTCGGATTTTATTTTTATTTTATTTGTTTGTTTTTACACTTTATCCTTGTTTTCTCTTTACCTCTTTACCTATTATACTGTTTGTAATTTTTGTCATCAGCCTTATTCAAGCCCTTATCTTAGAACTACGTGTCTATATTTGTTTTATTTCAATTAAACTATATTTGTTTTATTTCAATTTTAAGAAGTCAAGCTTATTACATCTGGTCTGAAAAGAAGAAAAAAATTCCATAAAACATTATCACATCTGAATTTTAGTATCAAGATGGATGCTTTTGAGACCTTAAGATCTTTAGCAGCTCCACAAAGTGAGCCACGGACAGCATTTATTAAACAGGATGCAGAAGCCAGATGACGCCTGGAAGTCTTACTGTGTAATTTAATCCTGGGTGCTGTGTTGTTTGGCTTCCCTGGACTCCAAGTGTGCATATATAATTATGTGCGCATGTGTAAAAAGCCCAGCCCTGATAGGAAAGAGAAGGAGGAACAGCATTAGCAAAGATTACATTTGTCTCTCCAGCTGGGTAATATGCCTCTGAATTCCAAGGGCTTTCCCCAGTGTAAATTATTAGACTGACTCAGCTGCTGCTCCATCCCCCCTCCCCCCACTGAGCTGCTTTTACTAATGCTGTTAAGCTGTTGGCTTAGGAGGCAGACTGTCCTGAGTACAAGATATGTCTTCACCATATAAAAGGAACCCCACTTTACCCCAGTAGTCACAAAATAGTGGCATAGTCTTCTCAAGGAAAAAAAAAATACGGTGGAGAAGAGGACAAACTGTGTGCCAAACTTCAGTTAAATTGACAGTGCTTTGGGAGTTGACAGGGTTAAAATGTTGGACTTTCAAGCATGAAGTCCCAAGTTCAATACCCAGCATCACATGTGCCAGAGTAATGCTCTAGCTGTTTCTTCTCTCCTCTCTCTCTTTAATATGGAGATGAATCGTGAAAGAAAGAGAGGAAGGAAGGAGAGAAGGGAGGAAGGAAGGGAGGAAGGGAGGAAGGAAGGGAGGAAGGAACATAGTAGAAGTCTTAGCTTGCTAAGGCAAATAGGAATAATCATTTCTAAGGAGTTTAACTCAGGTCAGCTGAATCTTACTTCAGATCTGCAACTGTTCTGAAATTGGTGGTATACACAATCAACTCTGAATCAAATACAGATTCAGATGGGGGGTCGGGTGGTAGCACAGCGGGTTAAGTGCACATGCCACAAAGCAAAGCGCAAGGACTGGCTTAAGAATTCTGGTTCGAGCCCCCGGCTCCCCACCTGCAGGGGGTTTGATTCACAAGAGGTGAATCAGGTCTGCAGGTGTCTGTCTTTCTCTCCTCTTTGTCTCCCCTCTTCTCTCGATTTTTCTCTGTCCTATCCAACAACATAAATAGCAACAATAACAACAAGGGCAACAAAATGGGAAAAAATGGCCTCCAGGAGCAGTGGATTCGTAGTACAGGCACTGAGCCCCAGCAATAACCCTGGAGGAAGAAGGAAAAAAAAAAATACAGATTCAGAGCCACTCTTATCTGAACTTCTTTAACAATGACGGTACACCAATAATGTGTATAATAACTTGTACTCTGCTAACAGAGCATGACACAAAAGACTCAACATAATATACCTATCATTTGGTTAGGGAACATTTACAGCCACACAAGTGCTCTACTTCAATTTCTTCCATTGACAATTAAAACTATGTACATATAGTGTAGAGTAATTCAAAAGACAAGGTATCAATTTAATTGCTATAGGTAGACCTAATGATCATTTTATCTATTGAAGTTCCTGGAGGACAAACAAAAAGCACAGAAAGTAAGGGAACTATAATTAAATGATTGCACCAAATGTTGTTTTAATCATTTTTTTACTAACCCTATTAAAAAGGAACAATATCATCTGACCTGAGCAGGTTTCTCCCCCTTTCTTTGCTTTTTCTTTGGGGAAAGTGTTAGTATACTGAGGAGTAGAACTGAAGTACACAGAACAAGGAAATTAGATAACAATAGGATCATCCACTGATCAATCAATTTTCAGGACTGTGAAATGCTCAGCACAGTACCTAGGCACTTAATATGAACAATCACAGTAGCAGTTATACTCTGCATAAATAGTAGCCTAAATAATACATCAGTGTGAGTTGAAGAACTGAATGTGGATGAAAACTCTCTACCTGCCTCCTATTAGTGAACAATTTGTGAAAAGGGAAGATTTTAAATACAAAAAGATTAAGGAGAAAGCCTGAATTTCTTTTTTTTTTTAATTAGTGATTTAATAATGATTAACAAGATTGTAAGATAACAGGGTTGCAATTACATACAGTTCCAACCAACAGAGTTCCATGTCCCATCTCCTCCATTGGAAAATTTCCTATTTATCCTTCTGGGGTGTGGACCAAAATTCTTTAAGGGGTGCAGAAGGTGGAAGGTCTGGCTTCTATAATTACTTCTCCACTGGATATGGGTATTGTTGGCAGGTCAGTCCATACCTTCTCTCCCTCTTTCTTTCTTCCTTCCTTTCTTTTCTTTCTTCCTTTTTCCTCTCTCTCTTTCTTTCTTTTAGTGATTTAATAATGAATGACAAGATTGTAGAATAAGAGGGATACAGTTCCCCTCCATTGGAAGGTTCCCTATTCTTTATCCCTCTGGGAGTAAGGATCAAAGTTCTTTATAGGATGCAAAAGGTGGGAGGACTGGCTTCTGTAATTGTTTCTCCGCTGGACATGGGTATTGACAGGTTGATTCATACTGCCAGACCGTTTCTATATTTCTCTAGTGGGGTAGGACTCTGGAGAGCCCGGGACACATTGGTGAGGTGTGCCCAGGGAAGTCAGGATGGCATCATAGTAGTGTTTGCAACTTGGTGGCTGAAAGGCAGTAAGATACAAAGAAGGACAAAATGACTTTATTAGGACAGGTAGTTCTGAAACTTCTCTGCAGCATACTCTCTTGTAGTCTATTCACTGTTGCCATTGAAGGCAGAGAGGAAAGGGCACTGATGAGGATGGGCTCAATTCTGGGAGGCAAATTGGTTATAAAAGTTTGCACTTGACTGTGGGAGCTATATTAGGCTATGGAAAATAAGTGATTATCGTTACAAGTTAGAGTTGGCAATAAAGCCACTCCTTGGATATAGACCCTATGAATTTATATATCTCCCTGCTTGCTTTTATGCTCTGCTGTGTCTGCTTTGAACAAGAGGTCTTGCGTTTTCATTTTGTGCTAACCAGCCCAGCAATTTTTTTGTTTTACTAATTTTTTGAGGAGTTAATGGTTTATAGTTTTTTCTTTTTTTATATAATTTTTATTTATAAAAAGGAAACACTGACAAAAACCATAGGATAAGAGGAGTACAACTCCACACAATTCCCATCACCAGAACTCTGTATCCCATCCCCTCCCCTGATAGCTTTCCTATTATTTTATTTATTTATTTATTTATTCGCTTTTGTTACCCTTGTTGTTTTATTGCTGTAGTTATTATTGTTGCTGTTATTGAAATGGAGAGAGGAAAGGAAGACAGATAGGGGGAGAGAAAGACACCTGCACACCTGCTTCACCTCTTGTGAAGCTAGAAGGTTTCCTCTGCAGGTGGAAAGCTGGGGGCTCAAACCAGGATCCTTACGCTGGTCCTTGGGCTTTGCGCCACCTGCACTTAACCTGCTGTGCTACTGCCTAACTCCCAGCTTTCCTGTTCTTTCTATTCTTTATCCCTCTGGGAGCATGGACCAAGGGACATTATGGGGTGCAAAAGGTGGAAGGCCTGGCTTCTATAATTGCTTCCCCGCTAAACTTGGGCGTTGACAGGTCAATCCATACTCCCAGCTTGTCTCTCTCTTTCCCTGGTAGGGCAGGGCTCTGGGGAAGCAGGGCTCCAGGACACATTGGTGGGGTCATCTGCCCAGGGAAGTCCAGTTGGCATCACTGTAGCATCTGGAACCTGGTGGCCGAGTAATGAGGCTGAAGGGTTGACATTCCACACCTGACGTCTCTGGACACAGTCTGAAGTAAAGCTTGCTGAGGTGGTACTCATTGCTTTGATTAGGTTGAGATCAGCAGATGCAGTGTCAGTTGGTATGAATTGAGAGAAGCATGCAGGAAAGTGAGCCCACCCTAGAGGTTCCAGGACTGGGGGAAATATAGGCTTTGTAGAGGAAGTGATAGTTTCCTGCTGTCTTAGGGTTTAAGAAGGAAATAGTTATTGCTGTAATCAAATTATTTAGCAATTGGGTTAACTTTGAAAATTCCTTTGTTAGGATTTGCTATATCATACACAACATCACTGTAATTTATGTCCTTTGACATTATTTGTATATAGCTGTATCTTTTTTTTAATATTTATTTTATTTATTTATTCCCTTTTGTTGCCCTTGTTGTTTTATTGTTGTAGTTATTATTGTTGTTGTCGTTGTTGGATAGGACAGAGAGAAATGGAGAGAGGAGGGGAAGACAGAGAGGAGGAGAGAAAGATAGACACCTGCAGACCTGCTTCACCGCCTGTGAAGCGACTCCCCTGCAGGTGGGGAGCTGGGGTTCGAACCGGGATCCTTATGCCGGTCCTTGTGCTTTGCGCCACCTGCGCTTAACCCGCTGTGCTACAGCCCGACTCCCTGCTGTATCTTATAGAGTAATGCCACCGGTTGCTTCTGTTCTCCCTGGTCTAAGCTATATATATATTCTTTTTGTTGCTCTTTTTTTTTTGTAGTTATTATTGTTGTTGTTCTTGATGTCTTTGTTGTTGGATAGGACAGAGAGAAATGGAGAGAGGATGGGAAGACAGAGTGAGGGAGAGAAAGATAAACACCTACAGACCTGCTTCACTGCCTGTGAAGTGACTTCCCTGCAAGTGGGGAGCCGGGGGCTCGAACTGGGATCCTTACACCGGTCCTTGTGCTTTGCGCCACCTTTGCTTAACCCACCGCGCTACCGCCTGACTCCCTGATATAAGCTTTTAAGAGAGTCAGTATTTAAAAGACTTTGCCTATGGCCTGTGCATTAAAAAGTTTGAGCCATTCAATCAATTTTTCCCTCTCATATTAATTAAATAGTGATTTATATGACAAGTTAATAGGAGTGTACATAAACACCATTCCCACCACCAAAAGACTGTGTCTCCCATCCCATCCCCCCCACTTCCCCCTAGTGAAGCCAAACATCCACCCTCATCCTCAACCAAGAGATTTTTACTTTGGTGCCCTACTCCAAACTCAGTCAAATTCTGATTTGAGTTTACCTTTCTGTTCTTTCTTAACTTCTGTTTATGAGTGGGATCATCCCATACTCATCTTTGTTTTTCTGACTTAGCTCACTTAATATAATTCCTTCTAGCTCCATCCAAGATGGATCAGAGAAGGTAGGTTCATTGTTAATAGCTGCGTAGTATTCCATTGTGTATATATACCACAGCTTTCTCAGCGATTCATCTGTTGTTGGGCACCTGGGTTGCTTCCAGGTTTTAGCTATTATAAGCTGTGCTGCTATGAACATAGGTATACAAATATCTTTTTGGTTAGGTGTTATGAGTCCTTGGGGTATATCCCTAGGAGAAGAATTACTGGGTCATATGGAAGGTCCTTGTGAGAGTTCTCCAGACTGCTCTCTACAGAGGTTAGACCAATTTACATTCCCACCAGCAGTGCGGAAGGGCTCCTTTGTTCCCACAGCCTCTCCAGCATTTGTTGCTGCTGTCCTTTTTGATGTATGTCATTCTCACAGGGGTGAGGTGGTATCTCAATGTTGTCTTTATTTGCATTTCTCTGACAATCAGTGACCTGGAGCAATTTTTCATGTGTTTGTTAGCCTTTTGGATCTCTTCTGTAGTGAATGTTCTGTTCATATCCTCTGCCCATTTTGGGATGGGGTCATTTCCCAGCAAATTTTGTAACCAGAACTGAGCAGTGTTCTGGTGTCTTTATCAAAAAATAAATCTTAAAAGAAAAAGAACTAGAGGTCTCTGAGTAGTCAGGTAATTTTACTTTAGGCAGTTTAAAGACAGAAAAACAGGAAACCTAGGGTACCACTTGACTCAATTTAGCCTTTCCTAGCCAGCAATTTAGTTATCAACTTTTCTTTCTGTAGCACCTTCCCTTAATTAAATTGTGCTGCCATGTTAGGAAAAGGCTTGACAGAAAGCCAGAAGCATGCTCAGCCTATTTAGGAGTATGTTATTATATTTTTATCCTCTCTTTTCAGCTCTGAAACAAAATGCTAGCTATCATGAAATTAGAGTATGTTCTCTTGATTCTGCCTAAGAGGTAGGAAAAGGAGTAAATCCAAATCTGAATCTACTGAGATTATAGAATATTCAGACTCTTCTTCAAGGAGAATTCTCTCTGACCACAGTTAATGGTGCCTTTTAATTTGTGTGTGTGTTTGGGGACGAGGGGGAAGGCTTAGACACTGGTACTTCACCTCAATCTTTTTTTTAAATTTTATAAAAATTTATTTATTTATAAAATGGGAACAATGACAAGACCATAGGACAAGAGAGGTACAATTCCTACCACCAGAGCTCCGTATCCCATCTCCTCCCTCGATAGCTTTCCTATTCTTTAACTCCATGGGAGTATGGACCCAGGGTCATTATGGGGTGCAGAAGGTGGAAAGTCTGGCTTCTGTAATTGCTTCCCCACTAAACATGGGTATTGATAGGTCGATCCATACTCCCAGCCAGCCTCTCTCTTTCCCTAGTGGGGTGGGGTCTGAGGAAGCAGAGCTCCAGGACACATTGGTAGGGTTGTCTGCCCAGGGAAGTCCGGTTGACATCATGGTAGCATCTGGAACCCCAGGCAAGACGGAGGCCCTGACTGGTTAGGTAGTCTTTCCTTAACTTCAATCTTTAACTCAACACCAATTCTGAGGCAGGACACTAAGGGATGGCTTTTAAATTCTAAGAAAGTGTAATCTTAACTATTAAATTTGTTTCATTTTTTAAAACTTTATTTATTCTTTAAATGTTTATTTTATTTACTCCCTTTTGTTGCCCTTGTTGATTTATTGTTGTAGTCATTATTGTTGTTACTGATGTCGTCGTTGTTGGATAGGACAGAGAGAAATGGAGAGAGGAGGGGAAGACAGAGAGGGAGAGAAAGATACTTGCAGACCTGCTTCACCGCTTGTGAAGCAACTCCCTGCATTCTAATTAGGTAAAGGGAGTAATTTACATTTTATAATTTATCTAGAGTTGTGTTGTCCTAATTTGATAAGTTATTGTAATTGTGTGTCAATGCTAAACTTTAAGGTCAGCTAGAACTACTCACACACATTTACGCATGTATTCAGAACCAGGAAAGAAGGGATAGCCTACATCACCAGGATCAACCTGACAATGTCTATCTGAAGCCATTGTACTTGACTCATGAGAAGATTATTCAAGCCTTTGCACAAAACCTAATTGTTCCTCATGTGCACAAGTTGGTCTGGATTTCCTAACCCAGGACAAATTAACTGGCTCAAGCAGATTTGTGAAGAATAATGAGAGGTGATGATCAATGAGTGAACTAGTGGCTTTATGCCAGATTTTGAGAAAGAAGAAATGAAAATTAAGCTGGCAAGAAAAAAAAGGAAAGAAAAGCAATTATGAGCATTTCTTTATTTTATTTTTTATTATTTTTATTTGTTGGATAGAGACAGCCAGAAATTGAGAGGGTAGGGGGAGATAGGGAGAAAGACACCTGCAGCACAACTTCACCACTTGCAAAGCTTTCCTCCTGCAAGTGGGAACCAGGGGCTCAAACCCAGGTCCTTGTATATTTTAATATGTGTGCTCAATGAGGTGTGCCACCTCTTAAGCATTGCCCCAATGTTAAGCATGTGCCCCAATCTTAAGCATTTTAAAGCAGCTTTTTACTTTGTAAATACATTTACTACTAATATTACTTCAAATAGTAACTTCTGCTGTGGATTTTTAAAATATTAACTGTTTTAAAAAATGTGAATTAGGGACAGAGATAGTGGTGGTGCACGGGACTTGCATGCTTGAAGTCTCAGCGTCAGCCCCCAGTGCCACATAAGACCAGAATTGAAAAGTGCTATATTTATCCCTTCTCTCTTCTACCTCTCTCTCATAAAAAAAAAAAAAGGACTAGGGAGACAAAAAAAAAAAAAAAAAAAAAAAGAGCAAAGCAAAAACACAAGGCAAATAAGGCCCATGGGAGAGCTTAGTGATAGACTTCTGAATTTGCATGTGGTCCTGACTTTCACCCCAAGTGCCACATGTTCCAAAGTGCTGCTTTTGCCTTTCTCTCTCCCTCTCACATTTGTTAAACAATTAAATTAATCTTAAATTTAAAATTCCAATTCCTTCTTGGTTCTTTAAAATAAGTATATAAAATGTGGCTAATATACAATCTCTTAGGAAAACTTATGGAGAACATGTACAGTTATAATGACTTCTAATTCTAATTTCTGAAGGGAAGTAGTTCCCTGTGCCTTTAAATTCCTTCCTCTATAGTAATCGTCTTAGTCGAGGGGCTACATACTGACTTTTCACCACATGTAGTTCAGTATTTGGCATTTATTTCTTCCCATTAGAATATCTCTTAAATTTATTATTTTTAACTTAGAATAAATATTTAATATCCATTGATGTTCTTCCTTGTCGTCTGAATCTTAGACAGATGGGACTTATCAGGGACCTTTAGTCGTCTGCAAATTCCAGCTCCATATTGGAAATTGAAATGGAAACTACCCCAATGAATAATTAAGTAATGAGTTTGAATTACTCTCTAGCACAAAGTCAAATTCACATTCTAAAATGGTGACACAAGAAAGGTGAAAAATCATTGATGTTGGCTAGTTTCAAATTTTTATTTTTAGTAAAACTCGAGAGGTTCTAGCATACATTTTATAGGGTGTCATCTAGATTGCATCATTACTTTGAAAAGTCAAAGCTCAGTACTACTTCTGTTAAAAAATAATGTTGAGTAGAGATCTAAAGTTTAAAAAATAATGTTGAGTAGAGATTTAAAGTTTATAGGACATTTCACTAAGATGGTTTCAATTCTCTATTAAAATTGGACATTGGATCCAGAGTTAAGTTCCTTGCTCTTGGAGATTTTATCCTGTTTTCTTTGTAATCTCTAAGTAGTGACAAGACCTATAAGTGACTTAATAGAAACTTCTGGTCTTGTTAACCTTTCCCTTTATTAGCCCTTGACAAAGAACAACATCAATAGATATTAAATATTTTTTACCTTTCATCTCAACTTCCTGTAATTAGGAACTTCAAGGAATAGTTATTATGACAATAATAATGATCAAATTTCAATTTAAAAATTGTCCACAAATGATTATTGAAACTGCTTAGATATTTGGACATTATTTTTTTGACCCTTCTGATGATTTTGAACAGCTGGCTGTGGTCCCTGGAAATCTTTTATACTTTTGTTTTAATTTGGCCCTGGTGAAACATGATTCGAATGAGCTATACTTAAGTCATTTCATTCTCAGGCATTACTAAAGGAAGCAGAGGGCCTGTGCATTTAGAAAATCTTTATGTGCAAAGAGAAGCTATGCTTTGCATTAATCACCACAACCAGCTAATCTATTGATATGAAGAGAGCGTAGAGTTCATTGTCTAGTAGGATCTTCTCTGATGATGGAAATGTTCTATTTCTTTGCCCAGCATGTTTGCCACTAACCACGTGTGGCTACTATCATGCACTTGAAACAGACTAGTGTAACCGAGGAAGTGATTTATTTTTTTACTTTGCTTAACTTTAAGTGAAGTAACTAAAGCTCAGTAGGTTTAGCTCCAACAGCTAAATATTGAGCACTACACGTTTAGACATTTAATGTTAAAACAGAATGGAGTGGGGGCTGGGCGGGACTCACGCAAGGATCTGGGTCCTATCCCCCGGCTCCCCACCTGCAGGGGGGTCACTTCATAGGCAGTGAAGCAGGTCTGCAGGTGTATGTCTTTCTCCCCCCCCATATTTCCCTCCCCTCTAAATTTCTCTCTGATATATATATATATATATATATATATATATATATATATATATATCCCAAAACAAGAATAAAACAAATAAACAAACAATACCAAACCAGAATGGAGTGAAACCTGCAGAAAATAGGTGTATTTTAGAATTCTTATCTTATTTGTTGCAATTTGTTTTACCTTTTACTCAAAATATAGAACATAGTGAGTCTAGTCTATACTTTTCTGATTTAGACTGAATTAAGTTAGAAACTCATTATAATTTTGACAGTAGTGTGTGGCTAAGGGCATGTGCTTGAATTCAACTCCTGTCATTACTACTTAGAAATTGTTAATTAAACTTTCCATGCTCCTGGGTTTTTAAAAAATATATATATATACATATATATATATTTGTATTACCTTTATTTATTTATTGGATAGAGACAGCTAGAAATCAAGAAGAAAGGGGGTGACAGAGAGGGAGAGAGACAGAAGACACCTGCAGCCCTGCTTTACCACTTGCAAAGCTTTCCCCCTGTAGATGGGTTCTAGGGGCTTGAACCCAGGTCTCTGTGTATTGCAACATGTGTGCTCAGTCAGGTGCACCACCATCTAGCCCCACCATTTCTTTATCAGTTTTCAACAGGAGTAATAATAATACCTTTCTGAAAAGGTTGATATGAGACTTAGAAAAAATAATACAGGACAAATGTTTAGAACAGTGAGTGGCAATAAACACAGTGACTATTAATTAAGTATATCATTAATTATATTTTATTTATCATATTTCTCTGTGTGTGTAAAATGTCATGTCTTTTGTATCATACCTTTAAAATTTTTTTTTCATTGCCACCAGAGTTATCATTGGGGCTTAATATCAACACTAGGAATCTACTACATCCGGTACCCTTTTTTTTCTTTCTATTTCTATTTGATAGGACAGAGAGAAATCGAGAGGGGGCTGGGTGATGGTATACCCAGTTAAGCATACATACTACTTAGCATAAAGACCTGCTCAAAGATCTGGGTTAAAGCCTCCAGCTCCCCCACCTGCGGGGGGGGGGTCTTCAGATCTGCAGATGTCTATCTTACTCTCTCTCTCTATCTCCCCTCCTCTCTCAATTTCTTTTGACTGTCTAATAAAATGGGAAAAAAGTGGCCACCAGGAGCAGTGGATTCGTAGTGCCAGCACTGAGCCCCAGCAGTAATCCTGGTGGGGAAAAAACAATCAAGTGAGGAGGAGGGAAATAGAGGAGAGAGAATTAGATCCAACACCCACTTATGATAAGACCCTCAAGAAATTGGGAGTGGGAGGAAAATTCCTCAACATAATAAGGGTGATATATGACAAACCCATGGCTAACATCATGCTCAATGGGGAAAAATTGAAAGCTTTCCCCCTAAAAACAGGAACTAGGGAAGGGTGTCCACTCTTACCACTTCTATTCAACATAATCTTAGAAGTCCTCACTGTCAAAATCAGGCAAGAAAGTGGTAACTAAGGAATTCAGATAGGAAAGGATGAAGTTAAAATATCATTATTTGCAGATGATATGTTGTTATAGCTAGAGGACCCCAAAAACTGCAAAAAAAAAAAACTACTGGAAATCATCAATAAATTCAGCAAAGTAGCAGGTTGCAAAATCAATACTCATAAACCTGTGACATTTCTTTATACAAAAAAAATGGGTAAGAGGAATGAGAACTCAAGGAAGCAATCCAATTTACAATTGAATAAAAAATAATAAAATACCTAGGAATAAATCTAACAAAGGAAGTGAAGGAACTTTTCCAACAAAAACTATAAGACATTGTTAGAAGAAATAGAGGATGACACAAGGAAATATAAGGGCATTTTCTGTTCATGGACTGGAAGAATAAATACCATTATAATGTCAATCCTGCCAAAAGTAACCTATAGAGTCAATGCAACCTCTATTTAAATCTCAATGACGTATTTCAAGGAAGTTGAACAACTTATCCAAACACTAGTGTGGAACTATAAAAAAACCATGAATAGCAGAAGATCTCCTTAGGTAAATGAAGAAAAATGGGGACATCACAATTCCTGACTTCAGTTTATATTACAAAGCAATAGTAGTCAAAACAATGTAGTATTGGAACAGAAATGGCCACCTGGGCCAATAGAACAGGATAGGAAGCCTAGAACTAAACCTACACATGTATAGGCATGTTATATGCCA